>NW_026975463.1:0-53532 GCF_030014295.1 Loxodonta africana
CATAGAGAGATAGTATTAAACGCAAGGCTTCTTCTGAAAAACTACGTCGCGGTGCAGGGATCCTTCCAGAGGAGCAACGGCATAGTTTTAGCTGGAAGGGCTTGGCAGAGCAGCCGGCGAGAAAAGGCCTCTCGCCATTCTCTTTTCTTTCTGCCTGAATGCGGTCTCTTGGCAATTGCCAGGGCAAGGTTTCCCAGCACAAACTACAAAGCAGCAGTTCTCTCCTGGCAGAGGAAATCCCATGCAGTGTTGCCCTGGCGAGATAGTGTTGCTACAGCGAGGCCCAGGGAAAACAGACTGCCTGGAGAAATCCTAGCAAAGCCCTGTGTTTCCCCACAGGAATGTATGTCAGTTTCAGTTCTTTGCCAGCGACGGAGCTCAGAGGCAACGTCAGATTGTGTGTATCTCAGTGAGAGAAAGAACACTGTGACTTCCCCCGTTCCTCTGACGAAAGCGGTTAGAGGGAGAAAAGCGTCCTTTGCTTTCGCTTTCCCGCAGTGAGCTCGGCAGATCTGCCCTTCGCGAAGGGCCGTTTTCCCCCGGAGAACTGCCTCGCGGTAGCCCTGTTCTGGAAGTGGAACGAGTATGCAGTGTTAGCGTTCAGCTATTGTGAAGGCTCGCTTTGGCCCAGGGCAAACGAAGCGCCGGGGGAAATCTTAGCAGAGCCCGGCGCCTTTCCACGGTTCAAAGCGTGGAACAGCAGACTCTTTTGCAAAGAAGAGAGCGCCCAGGCAACAGCAGCCTGCACGTTTCTCAGTGAAAGGGAGAACTTCCTAACTTCATCCAGTCCTCTGAGCAAAGCAGGCAGAGGGAGAGAAACTTTCTTTCCTTCCTCTTTCCTGCAACGAATTCCTCCTTTGCTCTTGCAAACGCAAGGCTTCTTCTGAAAAACTACGTCGCGGTGCAGGGATCCTTCCAGAGGAGCAACGGCATAGTTTTAGCTGGAAGGGCTTGGCAGAGCAGCCGGCGAGAAAAGGCCTCTCGCCATTCTCTTTTCTTTCTGCCTGAATGCGGTCTCTTGGCAATTGCCAGGGCAAGGTTTCCCAGCACAAACTACAAAGCAGCAGCTCTCTCCTGGCAGAGGAAATCCCATGCAGTGTTGCCCTGGCGAGATAGTGTTGCTACAGCGAGGCCCAGGGAAAACAGACTGCCTGGAGAAATCCTAGCAAAGCCCTGTGTTTCCCCACAGGAATGTATGTCAGTTTCAGTTCTTTGCCAGCGACGGAGCTCAGAGGCAACGTCAGATTGTGTGTATCTCAGTGAGAGAAAGAACACTGTGACTTCCCCCGTTCCTCTGACGAAAGCGGTTAGAGGGAGAAAAGCGTCCTTTGCTTTCGCTTTCCCGCAGTGAGCTCGGCAGATCTGCCCTTCGCGAAGGGCCGTTTTCCCCCGGAGAACTGCCTCGCGGTAGCCCTGTTCTGGAAGTGGAACGAGTATGCAGTGTTAGCGTTCAGCTATTGTGAAGGCTCGCTTTGGCCCAGGGCAAACGAAGCGCCGGGGGAAATCTTAGCAGAGCCCGGCGCCTTTCCACGGTTCAAAGCGTGGAACAGCAGACTCTTTTGCAAAGAAGAGAGCGCCCAGGCAACAGCAGCCTGCACGTTTCTCAGTGAAAGGGAGAACTTCCTAACTTCATCCAGTCCCCTGAGCAAAGCAGGCAGAGGGAGAGAAACTTTCTTTCCTTCCTCTTTCCTGCAACGAATTCCTCCTTTGCTCTTGCAAACGCAAGGCTTCTTCTGAAAAACTACGTCGCGGTGCAGGGATCCTTCCAGAGGAGCAACGGCATAGTTTTAGCTGGAAGGGCTTGGCAGAGCAGCCGGCGAGAAAAGGCCTCTCGCCATTCTCTTTTCTTTCTGCCTGAATGCGGTCTCTTGGCAATTGCCAGGGCAAGGTTTCCCAGCACAAACTACAAAGCAGCAGCTCTCTCCTGGCAGAGGAAATCCCATGCAGTGTTGCCCTGGCGAGATAGTGTTGCTACAGCGAGGCCCAGGGAAAACAGACTGCCTGGAGAAATCCTAGCAAAGCCCTGTGTTTCCCCACAGGAATGTATGTCAGTTTCAGTTCTTTGCCAGCGACGGAGCTCAGAGGCAACGTCAGATTGTGTGTATCTCAGTGAGAGAAAGAACACTGTGACTTCCCCCGTTCCTCTGACGAAAGCGGTTAGAGGGAGAAAAGCGTCCTTTGCTTTCGCTTTCCCGCAGTGAGCTCGGCAGATCTGCCCTTCGCGAAGGGCCGTTTTCCCCCGGAGAACTGCCTCGCGGTAGCCCTGTTCTGGAAGTGGAACGAGTATGCAGTGTTAGCGTTCAGCTATTGTGAAGGCTCGCTTTGGCCCAGGGCAAACGAAGCGCCGGGGGAAATCTTAGCAGAGCCCGGCGCCTTTCCACGGTTCAAAGCGTGGAACTGCAGACTCTTTTGCAAAGAAGAGAGCGCACAGGCAACAGCAGCCTGCACGTTTCTCAGTGAAAGGGAGAACTTCCTAACTTCATCCAGTCCTCTGAGCAAAGCAGGCAGAGGGAGAGAAACTTTCTTTCCTTCCTCTTTCCTGCAACGAATTCCTCCTTTGCTCTTGCAAACGCAAGGCTTCTTCTGAAAAACTACGTCGCGGTGCAGGGATCCTTCCAGAGGAGCAACGGCATAGTTTTAGCTGGAAGGGCTTGGCAGAGCAGCCGGCGAGAAAAGGCCTCTTGCCATTCTCTTTTCTTTCTGCCTGAATGCGGTCAATTGGCACTTGCCAAAGCAAGATTTCCCAGCACAACCGACAAAGCAGCAGCTCTCTCCTGGCAGAGGAAATCCCATGCAGTGTTGCCCTGGCGAGATAGTGTTGCTACAGCGAGGCCCAGGGAAAACAGACTGCCTGGAGAAATCCTAGCAAAGCCCTGTGTTTCCCCACAGGAATGTATGTCAGTTTCAGTTCTTTGCCAGCAACGGAGCTCAGAGGCAACGTCAGATTGTGTGTATCTCAGTGAGAGAAAGAACACTGTGACTTCCCCCGTTCCTCTGACGAAAGCGGTTAGAGGGAGAAAAGCGTCCTTTGCTTTCGCTTTCCCGCAGTGAGCTCGGCAGATCTGCCCTTCGCGAAGGGCCGTTTTCCCCCGGAGAACTGCCTCGCGGTAGCCCTGTTCTGGAAGTGGAACGAGTATGCAGTGTTAGCGTTCAGCTATTGTGAAGGCTCGCTTTGGCCCAGGGCAAACGAAGCGCCGGGGGAAATCTTAGCAGAGCCCGGCGCCTTTCCACGGTTCAAAGCGTGGAACAGCAGACTCTTTTGCAAAGAAGAGAGCGCCCAGGCAACAGCAGCCTGCACGTTTCTCAGTGAAAGGGAGAACTTCCTAACTTCATCCAGTCCTCTGAGCAAAGCAGGCAGAGGGAGAGAAACTTTCTTTCCTTCCTCTTTCCTGCAACGAATTCCTCCTTTGCTCTTGCAAACGCAAGGCTTCTTCTGAAAAACTACGTCGCGGTGCAGGGATCCTTCCAGAGGAGCAACGGCATAGTTTTAGCTGGAAGGGCTTGGCAGAGCAGCCGGCGAGAAAAGGCCTCTCGCCATTCTCTTTTCTTTCTGCCTGAATGCGGTCTCTTGGCAATTGCCAGGGCAAGGTTTCCCAGCACAAACTACAAAGCAGCAGTTCTCTCCTGGCAGAGGAAATCCCATGCAGTGTTGCCCTGGCGAGATAGTGTTGCTACAGCGAGGCCCAGGGAAAACAGACTGCCTGGAGAAATCCTAGCAAAGCCCTGTGTTTCCCCACAGGAATGTATGTCAGTTTCAGTTCTTTGCCAGCAACGGAGCTCAGAGGCAACGTCAGATTGTGTGTATCTCAGTGAGAGAAAGAACACTGTGACTTCCCCCGTTCCTCTGACGAAAGCGGTTAGAGGGAGAAAAGCGTCCTTTGCTTTCGCTTTCCCGCAGTGAGCTCGGCAGATCTGCCCTTCGCGAAGGGCCGTTTTCCCCCGGAGAACTGCCTCGCGGTAGCCCTGTTCTGGAAGTGGAACGAGTATGCAGTGTTAGCGTTCAGCTATTGTGAAGGCTCGCTTTGGCCCAGGGCAAACGAAGCGCCGGGGGAAATCTTAGCAGAGCCCGGCGCCTTTCCACGGTTCAAAGCGTGGAACAGCAGACTCTTTTGCAAAGAAGAGAGCGCCCAGGCAACAGCAGCCTGCACGTTTCTCAGTGAAAGGGAGAACTTCCTAACTTCATCCAGTCCTCTGAGCAAAGCAGGCAGAGGGAGAGAAACTTTCTTTCCTTCCTCTTTCCTGCAACGAATTCCTCCTTTGCTCTTGCAAACGCAAGGCTTCTTCTGAAAAACTACGTCGCGGTGCAGGGATCCTTCCAGAGGAGCAACGGCATAGTTTTAGCTGGAAGGGCTTGGCAGAGCAGCCGGCGAGAAAAGGCCTCTCGCCATTCTCTTTTCTTTCTGCCTGAATGCGGTCTCTTGGCAATTGCCAGGGCAAGGTTTCCCAGCACAAACTACAAAGCAGCAGCTCTCTCCTGGCAGAGGAAATCCCATGCAGTGTTGCCCTGGCGAGATAGTGTTGCTACAGCGAGTCCCAGGGAAAACAGACTGCCTGGAGAAATCCTAGCAAAGCCCTGTGTTTCCCCACAGGAATGTATGTCAGTTTCAGTTCTTTGCCAGCGACGGAGCTCAGAGGCAACGTCAGATTGTGTGTATCTCAGTGAGAGAAAGAACACTGTGACTTCCCCCGTTCCTCTGACGAAAGCGGTTAGAGGGAGAAAAGCGTCCTTTGCTTTCGCTTTCCCGCAGTGAGCTTGGCAGATCTGCCCTTCGCGAAGGGCCGTTTTCCCCCGGAGAACTGCCTCGCGGTAGCCCTGTTCTGGAAGTGGAACGAGTATGCAGTGTTAGCGTTCAGCTATTGTGAAGGCTCGCTTTGGCCCAGGGCAAACGAAGCGCCGGGGGAAATCTTAGCAGAGCCCGGCGCCTTTCCACGGTTCAAAGCATGGAACTGCAGACTCTTTTGCAAAGAAGAGAGCGCCCAGGCAACAGCAGGCTGCACGTTTCTCAGTGAAAGGGAGAACTTCCTAACTTCATCCAGTCCTCTGAGCAAAGCAGGCAGAGGGAGAGAAACTTTCTTTCCTTCCTCTTTCCTGCAACGAATTCCTCCTTTGCTCTTGCAAACGCAAGGCTTCTTCTGAAAAACTACGTCGCGGTGCAGGGATCCTTCCAGAGGAGCAACGGCATAGTTTTAGCTGGAAGGGCTTGGCAGAGCAGCCGGCGAGAAAAGGCCTCTCGCCATTCTCTTTTCTTTCTGCCTGAATGCGGTCTCTTGGCAATTGCCAGGGCAAGGTTTCCCAGCACAAACTACAAAGCAGCAGCTCTCTCCTGGCAGAGGAAATCCCATGCAGTGTTGCCCTGGCGAGATAGTGTTGCTACAGCGAGGCCCAGGGAAAACAGACTGCCTGGAGAAATCCTAGCAAAGCCCTGTGTTTCCCCACAGGAATGTATGTCAGTTTCAGTTCTTTGCCAGCGACGGAGCTCAGAGGCAACGTCAGATTGTGTGTATCTCAGTGAGAGAAAGAACACTGTGACTTCCCCCGTTCCTCTGACGAAAGCGGTTAGAGGGAGAAAAGCGTCCTTTGCTTTCGCTTTCCCGCAGTGAGCTCGGCAGATCTGCCCTTCGCGAAGGGCCGTTTTCCCCCGGAGAACTGCCTCGCGGTAGCCCTGTTCTGGAAGTGGAACGAGTATGCAGTGTTAGCGTTCAGCTATTGTGAAGGCTCGCTTTGGCCCAGGGCAAACGAAGCGCCGGGGGAAATCTTAGCAGAGCCCGGCGCCTTTCCACGGTTCAAAGCGTGGAACTGCAGACTCTTTTGCAAAGAAGAGAGCGCCCAGGCAACAGCAGGCTGCACGTTTCTCAGTGAAAGGGAGAACTTCCTAACTTCATCCAGTCCTCTGAGCAAAGCAGGCAGAGGGAGAGAAACTTTCTTTCCTTCCTCTTTCCTGCAACGAATTCCTCCTTTGCTCTTGCAAACGCAAGGCTTCTTCTGAAAAACTACGTCGCGGTGCAGGGATCCTTCCAGAGGAGCAACGGCATAGTTTTAGCTGGAAGGGCTTGGCAGAGCAGCCGGCGAGAAAAGGCCTCTTGCCATTCTCTTTTCTTTCTGCCTGAATGCGGTCTCTTGGCAATTGCCAGGGCAAGGTTTCCCAGCACAAACTACAAAGCAGCAGCTCTCTCCTGGCAGAGGAAATCCCATGCAGTGTTGCCCTGGCGAGATAGTGTTGCTACAGCGAGGCCCAGGGAAAACAGACTGCCTGGAGAAATCCTAGCAAAGCCCTGTGTTTCCCCACAGGAATGTATGTCAGTTTCAGTTCTTTGCCAGCAACGGAGCTCAGAGGCAACGTCAGATTGTGTGTATCTCAGTGAGAGAAAGAACACTGTGACTTCCCCCGTTCCTCTGACGAAAGCGGTTAGAGGGAGAAAAGCGTCCTTTGCTTTCGCTTTCCCGCAGTGAGCTCGGCAGATCTGCCCTTCGCGAAGGGCCGTTTTCCCCCGGAGAACTGCCTCGCGGTAGCCCTGTTCTGGAAGTGGAACGAGTATGCAGTGTTAGCGTTCAGCTATTGTGAAGGCTCGCTTTGGCCCAGGGCAAACGAAGCGCCGGGGGAAATCTTAGCAGAGCCCGGCGCCTTTCCACGGTTCAAAGCGTGGAACAGCAGACTCTTTTGCAAAGAAGAGAGCGCCCAGGCAACAGCAGCCTGCACGTTTCTCAGTGAAAGGGAGAACTTCCTAACTTCATCCAGTCCTCTGAGCAAAGCAGGCAGAGGGAGAGAAACTTTCTTTCCTTCCTCTTTCCTGCAATGAATTCCTCCTTTGCTCTTGCAAACGCAAGGCTTCTTCTGAAAAACTACGTCGCGGTGCAGGGATCCTTCCAGAGGAGCAGCGGCATAGTTTTAGCTGGAAGGGCTTGGCAGAGCAGCCGGCGAGAAAAGGCCTCTTGCCATTCTCTTTTCTTTCTGCCTGAATGCGGTCAATTGGCACTTGCCAAAGCAAGGTGTCCCAGCACAAACTACAAAGCAGCAGCTCTCTCCTGGCAGAGGAAATCCCATGCAGTGTTGCCCTGGCGAGATAGTGTTGCTACAGCGAGGCCCAGGGAAAACAGACTGCCTGGAGAAATCCTAGCAAAGCCCTGTGTTTCCCCACAGGAATGTATGTCAGTTTCAGTTCTTTGCCAGCAACGGAGCTCAGAGGCAACGTCAGATTGTGTGTATCTCAGTGAGAGAAAGAACACTGTGACTTCCCCCGTTCCTCTGACGAAAGCGGTTAGAGGGAGAAAAGCGTCCTTTGCTTTCGCTTTCCCGCAGTGAGCTCGGCAGATCTGCCCTTCGCGAAGGGCCGTTTTCCCCCGGAGAACTGCCTCGCGGTAGCCCTGTTCTGGAAGTGGAACGAGTATGCAGTGTTAGCGTTCAGCTATTGTGAAGGCTCGCTTTGGCCCAGGGCAAACGAAGCGCCGGGGGAAATCTTAGCAGAGCCCGGCGCCTTTCCACGGTTCAAAGCGTGGAACTGCAGACTCTTTTGCAAAGAAGAGAGCGCACAGGCAACAGCAGGCTGCACGTTTCTCAGTGAAAGGGAGAACTTGCTAACTTCATCCAGTCCTCTGAGCAAAGCAGGCAGAGGGAGAGAAACTTTCTTTCCTTCCTCTTTCCTGCAACGAATTCCTCCTTTGCTCTTGCAAACGCAAGGCTTCTTCTGAAAAACTACGTCGCGGTGCAGGGATCCTTCCAGAGGAGCAGCGGCATAGTTTTAGCTGGAAGGGCTTGGCCGAGCAGCCGGCGAGAAAAGGCCTCTTGCCATTCTCTTTTCTTTCTGCCTGAATGCGGTCAATTGGCACTTGCCAAAGCAAGGTTTCCCAGCACAAACTACAAAGCAGCAGCTCTCTCCTGGCAGAGGAAATCCCATGCAGTGTTGCCCTGGCGAGATAGTGTTGCTACAGCGAGGCCCAGGGAAAACAGACTGCCTGGAGAAATCCTAGCAAAGCCCTGTGTTTCCCCACAGGAATGTATGTCAGTTTCAGTTCTTTGCCAGCGACGGAGCTCAGAGGCAACGTCAGATTGTGTGTATCTCAGTGAGAGAAAGAACACTGTGACTTCCCCCGTTCCTCTGACGAAAGCGGTTAGAGGGAGAAAAGCGTCCTTTGCTTTCGCTTTCCCGCAGTGAGCTCGGCAGATCTGCCCTTCGCGAAGGGCCGTTTTCCCCCGGAGAACTGCCTCGCGGTAGCCCTGTTCTGGAAGTGGAACGAGTATGCAGTGTTAGCGTTCAGCTATTGTGAAGGCTCGCTTTGGCCCAGGGCAAACGAAGCGCCGGGGGAAATCTGAGCAGAGCCCGGCGCCTTTCCACGGTTCAAAGCGTGGAACAGCAGACTCTTTTGCAAAGAAGAGAGCGCACAGGCAACAGCAGCCTGCACGTTTCTCAGTGAAAGGGAGAACTTCCTAACTTCATCCAGTCCTCTGAGCAAAGCAGGCAGAGGGAGAGAAACTTTCTTTCCTTCCTCTTTCCTGCAACGAATTCCTCCTTTGCTCTTGCAAACGCAAGGCTTCTTCTGAAAAACTACGTCGCGGTGCAGGGATCCTTCCAGAGGAGCAACGGCATAGTTTTAGCTGGAAGGGCTTGGCAGAGCAGCCGGCGAGAAAAGGCCTCTTGCCATTCTCTTTTCTTTCTGCCTGAATGCGGTCAATTGGCACTTGCCAAAGCAAGATTTCCCAGCACAACCGACAAAGCAGCAGCTCTCTCCTGGCAGAGGAAATCCCATGCAGTGTTGCCCTGGCGAGATAGTGTTGCTACAGCGAGGCCCAGGGAAAACAGACTGCCTGGAGAAATCCTAGCAAAGCCCTGTGTTTCCCCACAGGAATGTATGTCAGTTTCAGTTCTTTGCCAGCAACGGAGCTCAGAGGCAACGTCAGATTGTGTGTATCTCAGTGAGAGAAAGAACACTGTGACTTCCCCCGTTCCTCTGACGAAAGCGGTTAGAGGGAGAAAAGCGTCCTTTGCTTTCGCTTTCCCGCAGTGAGCTCGGCAGATCTGCCCTTCGCGAAGGGCCGTTTTCCCCCGGAGAACTGCCTCGCGGTAGCCCTGTTCTGGAAGTGGAACGAGTATGCAGTGTTAGCGTTCAGCTATTGTGAAGGCTCGCTTTGGCCCAGGGCAAACGAAGCGCCGGGGGAAATCTTAGCAGAGCCCGGCGCCTTTCCACGGTTCAAAGCGTGGAACAGCAGACTCTTTTGCAAAGAAGAGAGCGCCCAGGCAACAGCAGCCTGCACGTTTCTCAGTGAAAGGGAGAACTTCCTAACTTCATCCAGTCCTCTGAGCAAAGCAGGCAGAGGGAGAGAAACTTTCTTTCCTTCCTCTTTCCTGCAACGAATTCCTCCTTTGCTCTTGCAAATGCAAGGCTTCTTCTGAAAAACTACGTCGCGGTGCAGGGATCCTTCCAGAGGAGCAACGGCATAGTTTTAGCTGGAAGGGCTTGGCAGAGCAGCCGGCGAGAAAAGGCCTCTCGCCATTCTCTTTTCTTTCTGCCTGAATGCGGTCTCTTGGCAATTGCCAGGGCAAGGTTTCCCAGCACAAACTACAAAGCAGCAGCTCTCTCCTGGCAGAGGAAATCCCATGCAGTGTTGCCCTGGCGAGATAGTGTTGCTACAGCGAGGCCCAGGGAAAACAGACTGCCTGGAGAAATCCTAGCAAAGCCCTGTGTTTCCCCACAGGAATGTATGTCAGTTTCAGTTCTTTGCCAGCAACGGAGCTCAGAGGCAACGTCAGATTGTGTGTATCTCAGTGAGAGAAAGAACACTGTGACTTCCCCCGTTCCTCTGACGAAAGCGGTTAGAGGGAGAAAAGCGTCCTTTGCTTTCGCTTTCCCGCAGTGAGCTCGGCAGATCTGCCCTTCGCGAAGGGCCGTTTTCCCCCGGAGAACTGCCTCGCGGTAGCCCTGTTCTGGAAGTGGAACGAGTATGCAGTGTTAGCGTTCAGCTATTGTGAAGGCTCGCTTTGGCCCAGGGCAAACGAAGCGCCGGGGGAAATCTTAGCAGAGCCCGGCGCCTTTCCACGGTTCAAAGCGTGGAACAGCAGACTCTTTTGCAAAGAAGAGAGCGCCCAGGCAACAGCAGCCTGCACGTTTCTCAGTGAAAGGGAGAACTTCCTAACTTCATCCAGTCCTCTGAGCAAAGCAGGCAGAGGGAGAGAAACTTTCTTTCCTTCCTCTTTCCTGCAACGAATTCCTCCTTTGCTCTTGCAAACGCAAGGCTTCTTCTGAAAAACTACGTCGCGGTGCAGGGATCCTTCCAGAGGAGCAACGGCATAGTTTTAGCTGGAAGGGCTTGGCAGAGCAGCCGGCGAGAAAAGGCCTCTTGCCATTCTCTTTTCTTTCTGCCTGAATGCGGTCAATTGGCACTTGCCAAAGCAAGATTTCCCAGCACAACCGACAAAGCAGCAGCTCTCTCCTGGCAGAGGAAATCCCATGCAGTGTTGCCCTGGCGAGATAGTGTTGCTACAGCGAGGCCCAGGGAAAACAGACTGCCTGGAGAAATCCTAGCAAAGCCCTGTGTTTCCCCACAGGAATGTATGTCAGTTTCAGTTCTTTGCCAGCGACGGAGCTCAGAGGCAACGTCAGATTGTGTGTATCTCAGTGAGAGAAAGAACACTGTGACTTCCCCCGTTCCTCTGACGAAAGCGGTTAGAGGGAGAAAAGCGTCCTTTGCTTTCGCTTTCCCGCAGTGAGCTCGGCAGATCTGCCCTTCGCGAAGGGCCGTTTTCCCCCGGAGAACTGCCTCGCGGTAGCCCTGTTCTGGAAGTGGAACGAGTATGCAGTGTTAGCGTTCAGCTATTGTGAAGGCTCGCTTTGGCCCAGGGCAAACGAAGCGCCGGGGGAAATCTTAGCAGAGCCCGGCGCCTTTCCACGGTTCAAAGCGTGGAACTGCAGACTCTTTTGCAAAGAAGAGAGCGCACAGGCAACAGCAGCCTGCACGTTTCTCAGTGAAAGGGAGAACTTCCTAACTTCATCCAGTCCTCTGAGCAAAGCAGGCAGAGGGAGAGAAACTTTCTTTCCTTCCTCTTTCCTGCAACGAATTCCTCCTTTGCTCTTGCAAACGCAAGGCTTCTTCTGAAAAACTACGTCGCGGTGCAGGGATCCTTCCAGAGGAGCAACGGCATAGTTTTAGCTGGAAGGGCTTGGCAGAGCAGCCGGCGAGAAAAGGCCTCTCGCCATTCTCTTTTCTTTCTGCCTGAATGCGGTCTCTTGGCAATTGCCAGGGCAAGGTTTCCCAGCACAAACTACAAAGCAGCAGTTCTCTCCTGGCAGAGGAAATCCCATGCAGTGTTGCCCTGGCGAGATAGTGTTGCTACAGCGAGGCCCAGGGAAAACAGACTGCCTGGAGAAATCCTAGCAAAGCCCTGTGTTTCCCCACAGGAATGTATGTCAGTTTCAGTTCTTTGCCAGCAACGGAGCTCAGAGGCAACGTCAGATTGTGTGTATCTCAGTGAGAGAAAGAACACTGTGACTTCCCCCGTTCCTCTGACGAAAGCGGTTAGAGGGAGAAAAGCGTCCTTTGCTTTCGCTTTCCCGCAGTGAGCTCGGCAGATCTGCCCTTCGCGAAGGGCCGTTTTCCCCCGGAGAACTGCCTCGCGGTAGCCCTGTTCTGGAAGTGGAACGAGTATGCAGTGTTAGCGTTCAGCTATTGTGAAGGCTCGCTTTGGCCCAGGGCAAACGAAGCGCCGGGGGAAATCTTAGCAGAGCCCGGCGCCTTTCCACGGTTCAAAGCGTGGAACAGCAGACTCTTTTGCAAAGAAGAGAGCGCCCAGGCAACAGCAGCCTGCACGTTTCTCAGTGAAAGGGAGAACTTCCTAACTTCATCCAGTCCTCTGAGCAAAGCAGGCAGAGGGAGAGAAACTTTCTTTCCTTCCTCTTTCCTGCAACGAATTCCTCCTTTGCTCTTGCAAACGCAAGGCTTCTTCTGAAAAACTACGTCGCGGTGCAGGGATCCTTCCAGAGGAGCAACGGCATAGTTTTAGCTGGAAGGGCTTGGCAGAGCAGCCGGCGAGAAAAGGCCTCTCGCCATTCTCTTTTCTTTCTGCCTGAATGCGGTCTCTTGGCAATTGCCAGGGCAAGGTTTCCCAGCACAAACTACAAAGCAGCAGCTCTCTCCTGGCAGAGGAAATCCCATGCAGTGTTGCCCTGGCGAGATAGTGTTGCTACAGCGAGGCCCAGGGAAAACAGACTGCCTGGAGAAATCCTAGCAAAGCCCTGTGTTTCCCCACAGGAATGTATGTCAGTTTCAGTTTTTTGCCAGCAACGGAGCTCAGAGGCAACGTCAGATTGTGTGTATCTCAGTGAGAGAAAGAACACTGTGACTTCCCCCGTTCCTCTGACGAAAGCGGTTAGAGGGAGAAAAGCGTCCTTTGCTTTCGCTTTCCCGCAGTGAGCTCGGCAGATCTGCCCTTCGCGAAGGGCCGTTTTCCCCCGGAGAACTGCCTCGCGGTAGCCCTGTTCTGGAAGTGGAACGAGTATGCAGTGTTAGCGTTCAGCTATTGTGAAGGCTCGCTTTGGCCCAGGGCAAACGAAGCGCCGGGGGAAATCTTAGCAGAGCCCGGCGCCTTTCCACGGTTCAAAGCGTGGAACTGCAGACTCTTTTGCAAAGAAGAGAGCGCACAGGCAACAGCAGGCTGCACGTTTCTCAGTGAAAGGGAGAACTTCCTAACTTCATCCAGTCCTCTGAGCAAAGCAGGCAGAGGGAGAGAAACTTTCTTTCCTTCCTCTTTCCTGCAACGAATTCCTCCTTTTCTCTTGCAAACGCAAGGCTTCTTCTGAAAAACTACGTCGCGGTGCAGGGATCCTTCCAGAGGAGCAACGGCATAGTTTTAGCTGGAAGGGCTTGGCAGAGCAGCCGGCGAGAAAAGGCCTCTTGCCATTCTCTTTTCTTTCTGCCTGAATGCGGTCAATTGGCACTTGCCAAAGCAAGGTTTCCCAGCACAAACTACAAAGCAGCAGCTCTCTCCTGGCAGAGGAAATCCCATGCAGTGTTGCCCTGGCGAGATAGTGTTGCTACAGCGAGGCCCAGGGAAAACAGACTGCCTGGAGAAATCCTAGCAAAGCCCTGTGTTTCCCCACAGGAATGTATGTCAGTTTCAGTTCTTTGCCAGCGACGGAGCTCAGAGGCAACGTCAGATTGTGTGTATCTCAGTGAGAGAAAGAACACTGTGACTTCCCCCGTTCCTCTGACGAAAGCGGTTAGAGGGAGAAAAGCGTCCTTTGCTTTCGCTTTCCCGCAGTGAGCTCGGCAGATCTGTCTTCGCGAAGGCCCGTTCTCCCCCGGAGAACTGCCTCGCGGTAGCCCTGTTCTGGAAGTGGAACGAGTATGCAGTGTTAGCGTTCAGCTATTGTGAAGGCTCGCTTTGGCCCAGGGCAAACGAAGCGCCGGGGGAAATCTTAGCAGAGCCCGGCGCCTTTCCACGGTTCAAAGCGTGGAACTGCAGACTCTTTTGCAAAGAAGAGAGCGCCCAGGCAACAGCAGGCTGCACGTTTCTCAGTGAAAGGGAGAACTTCCTAACTTCATCCAGTCCTCTGAGCAAAGCAGGCAGAGGGAGAGAAACTTTCTTTCCTTCCTCTTTCCTGCAACGAATTCCTCCTTTGCTCTTGCAAACGCAAGGCTTCTTCTGAAAAACTACGTCGCGGTGCAGGGATCCTTCCAGAGGAGCAACGGCATAGTTTTAGCTGGAAGGGCTTGGCAGAGCAGCCGGCGAGAAAAGGCCTCTTGCCATTCTCTTTTCTTTCTGCCTGAATGCGGTCAATTGGCACTTGCCAAAGCAAGATTTCCCAGCACAACCGACAAAGCAGCAGCTCTCTCCTGGCAGAGGAAATCCCATGCAGTGTTGCCCTGGCGAGATAGTGTTGCTACAGCGAGGCCCAGGGAAAACAGACTGCCTGGAGAAATCCTAGCAAAGCCCTGTGTTTCCCCACAGGAATGTATGTCAGTTTCAGTTCTTTGCCAGCAACGGAGCTCAGAGGCAACGTCAGATTGTGTGTATCTCAGTGAGAGAAAGAACACTGTGACTTCCCCCGTTCCTCTGACGAAAGCGGTTAGAGGGAGAAAAGCGTCCTTTGCTTTCGCTTTCCCGCAGTGAGCTCGGCAGATCTGCCCTTCGCGAAGGGCCGTTTTCCCCCGGAGAACTGCCTCGCGGTAGCCCTGTTCTGGAAGTGGAACGAGTATGCAGTGTTAGCGTTCAGCTATTGTGAAGGCTCGCTTTGGCCCAGGGCAAACGAAGCGCCGGGGGAAATCTTAGCAGAGCCCGGCGCCTTTCCACGGTTCAAAGCGTGGAACAGCAGACTCTTTTGCAAAGAAGAGAGCGCCCAGGCAACAGCAGCCTGCACGTTTCTCAGTGAAAGGGAGAACTTCCTAACTTCATCCAGTCCTCTGAGCAAAGCAGGCAGAGGGAGAGAAACTTTCTTTCCTTCCTCTTTCCTGCAACGAATTCCTCCTTTGCTCTTGCAAATGCAAGGCTTCTTCTGAAAAACTACGTCGCGGTGCAGGGATCCTTCCAGAGGAGCAACGGCATAGTTTTAGCTGGAAGGGCTTGGCAGAGCAGCCGGCGAGAAAAGGCCTCTCGCCATTCTCTTTTCTTTCTGCCTGAATGCGGTCTCTTGGCAATTGCCAGGGCAAGGTTTCCCAGCACAAACTACAAAGCAGCAGCTCTCTCCTGGCAGAGGAAATCCCATGCAGTGTTGCCCTGGCGAGATAGTGTTGCTACAGCGAGGCCCAGGGAAAACAGACTGCCTGGAGAAATCCTAGCAAAGCCCTGTGTTTCCCCACAGGAATGTATGTCAGTTTCAGTTCTTTGCCAGCAACGGAGCTCAGAGGCAACGTCAGATTGTGTGTATCTCAGTGAGAGAAAGAACACTGTGACTTCCCCCGTTCCTCTGACGAAAGCGGTTAGAGGGAGAAAAGCGTCCTTTGCTTTCGCTTTCCCGCAGTGAGCTCGGCAGATCTGCCCTTCGCGAAGGGCCGTTTTCCCCCGGAGAACTGCCTCGCGGTAGCCCTGTTCTGGAAGTGGAACGAGTATGCAGTGTTAGCGTTCAGCTATTGTGAAGGCTCGCTTTGGCCCAGGGCAAACGAAGCGCCGGGGGAAATCTTAGCAGAGCCCGGCGCCTTTCCACGGTTCAAAGCGTGGAACAGCAGACTCTTTTGCAAAGAAGAGAGCGCCCAGGCAACAGCAGCCTGCACGTTTCTCAGTGAAAGGGAGAACTTCCTAACTTCATCCAGTCCTCTGAGCAAAGCAGGCAGAGGGAGAGAAACTTTCTTTCCTTCCTCTTTCCTGCAACGAATTCCTCCTTTGCTCTTGCAAACGCAAGGCTTCTTCTGAAAAACTACGTCGCGGTGCAGGGATCCTTCCAGAGGAGCAACGGCATAGTTTTAGCTGGAAGGGCTTGGCAGAGCAGCCGGCGAGAAAAGGCCTCTTGCCATTCTCTTTTCTTTCTGCCTGAATGCGGTCAATTGGCACTTGCCAAAGCAAGATTTCCCAGCACAACCGACAAAGCAGCAGCTCTCTCCTGGCAGAGGAAATCCCATGCAGTGTTGCCCTGGCGAGATAGTGTTGCTACAGCGAGGCCCAGGGAAAACAGACTGCCTGGAGAAATCCTAGCAAAGCCCTGTGTTTCCCCACAGGAATGTATGTCAGTTTCAGTTCTTTGCCAGCGACGGAGCTCAGAGGCAACGTCAGATTGTGTGTATCTCAGTGAGAGAAAGAACACTGTGACTTCCCCCGTTCCTCTGACGAAAGCGGTTAGAGGGAGAAAAGCGTCCTTTGCTTTCGCTTTCCCGCAGTGAGCTCGGCAGATCTGCCCTTCGCGAAGGGCCGTTTTCCCCCGGAGAACTGCCTCGCGGTAGCCCTGTTCTGGAAGTGGAACGAGTATGCAGTGTTAGCGTTCAGCTATTGTGAAGGCTCGCTTTGGCCCAGGGCAAACGAAGCGCCGGGGGAAATCTTAGCAGAGCCCGGCGCCTTTCCACGGTTCAAAGCGTGGAACTGCAGACTCTTTTGCAAAGAAGAGAGCGCACAGGCAACAGCAGCCTGCACGTTTCTCAGTGAAAGGGAGAACTTCCTAACTTCATCCAGTCCTCTGAGCAAAGCAGGCAGAGGGAGAGAAACTTTCTTTCCTTCCTCTTTCCTGCAACGAATTCCTCCTTTGCTCTTGCAAACGCAAGGCTTCTTCTGAAAAACTACGTCGCGGTGCAGGGATCCTTCCAGAGGAGCAACGGCATAGTTTTAGCTGGAAGGGCTTGGCAGAGCAGCCGGCGAGAAAAGGCCTCTCGCCATTCTCTTTTCTTTCTGCCTGAATGCGGTCTCTTGGCAATTGCCAGGGCAAGGTTTCCCAGCACAAACTACAAAGCAGCAGTTCTCTCCTGGCAGAGGAAATCCCATGCAGTGTTGCCCTGGCGAGATAGTGTTGCTACAGCGAGGCCCAGGGAAAACAGACTGCCTGGAGAAATCCTAGCAAAGCCCTGTGTTTCCCCACAGGAATGTATGTCAGTTTCAGTTCTTTGCCAGCAACGGAGCTCAGAGGCAACGTCAGATTGTGTGTATCTCAGTGAGAGAAAGAACACTGTGACTTCCCCCGTTCCTCTGACGAAAGCGGTTAGAGGGAGAAAAGCGTCCTTTGCTTTCGCTTTCCCGCAGTGAGCTCGGCAGATCTGCCCTTCGCGAAGGGCCGTTTTCCCCCGGAGAACTGCCTCGCGGTAGCCCTGTTCTGGAAGTGGAACGAGTATGCAGTGTTAGCGTTCAGCTATTGTGAAGGCTCGCTTTGGCCCAGGGCAAACGAAGCGCCGGGGGAAATCTTAGCAGAGCCCGGCGCCTTTCCACGGTTCAAAGCGTGGAACAGCAGACTCTTTTGCAAAGAAGAGAGCGCCCAGGCAACAGCAGCCTGCACGTTTCTCAGTGAAAGGGAGAACTTCCTAACTTCATCCAGTCCTCTGAGCAAAGCAGGCAGAGGGAGAGAAACTTTCTTTCCTTCCTCTTTCCTGCAACGAATTCCTCCTTTGCTCTTGCAAACGCAAGGCTTCTTCTGAAAAACTACGTCGCGGTGCAGGGATCCTTCCAGAGGAGCAACGGCATAGTTTTAGCTGGAAGGGCTTGGCAGAGCAGCCGGCGAGAAAAGGCCTCTCGCCATTCTCTTTTCTTTCTGCCTGAATGCGGTCTCTTGGCAATTGCCAGGGCAAGGTTTCCCAGCACAAACTACAAAGCAGCAGCTCTCTCCTGGCAGAGGAAATCCCATGCAGTGTTGCCCTGGCGAGATAGTGTTGCTACAGCGAGGCCCAGGGAAAACAGACTGCCTGGAGAAATCCTAGCAAAGCCCTGTGTTTCCCCACAGGAATGTATGTCAGTTTCAGTTCTTTGCCAGCAACGGAGCTCAGAGGCAACGTCAGATTGTGTGTATCTCAGTGAGAGAAAGAACACTGTGACTTCCCCCGTTCCTCTGACGAAAGCGGTTAGAGGGAGAAAAGCGTCCTTTGCTTTCGCTTTCCCGCAGTGAGCTCGGCAGATCTGCCCTTCGCGAAGGGCCGTTTTCCCCCGGAGAACTGCCTCGCGGTAGCCCTGTTCTGGAAGTGGAACGAGTATGCAGTGTTAGCGTTCAGCTATTGTGAAGGCTCGCTTTGGCCCAGGGCAAACGAAGCGCCGGGGGAAATCTTAGCAGAGCCCGGCGCCTTTCCACGGTTCAAAGCGTGGAACTGCAGACTCTTTTGCAAAGAAGAGAGCGCACAGGCAACAGCAGGCTGCACGTTTCTCAGTGAAAGGGAGAACTTCCTAACTTCATCCAGTCCTCTGAGCAAAGCAGGCAGAGGGAGAGAAACTTTCTTTCCTTCCTCTTTCCTGCAACGAATTCCTCCTTTGCTCTTGCAAACGCAAGGCTTCTTCTGAAAAACTACGTCGCGGTGCAGGGATCCTTCCAGAGGAGCAACGGCATAGTTTTAGCTGGAAGGGCTTGGCAGAGCAGCCGGCGAGAAAAGGCCTCTTGCCATTCTCTTTTCTTTCTGCCTGAATGCGGTCAATTGGCACTTGCCAAAGCAAGGTTTCCCAGCACAAACTACAAAGCAGCAGCTCTCTCCTGGCAGAGGAAATCCCATGCAGTGTTGCCCTGGCGAGATAGTGTTGCTACAGCGAGGCCCAGGGAAAACAGACTGCCTGGAGAAATCCTAGCAAAGCCCTGTGTTTCCCCACAGGAATGTATGTCAGTTTCAGTTCTTTGCCAGCGACGGAGCTCAGAGGCAACGTCAGATTGTGTGTATCTCAGTGAGAGAAAGAACACTGTGACTTCCCCCGTTCCTCTGACGAAAGCGGTTAGAGCATAGAGAGATAGTATTCTTTGCTTTCGCTTTCCCGCAGTGAGCTCGGCAGATCTGCCCTTCGCGAAGGGCCGTTTTCCCCCGGAGAACTGCCTCGCGGTAGCCCTGTTCTGGAAGTGGAACGAGTATGCAGTGTTAGCGTTCAGCTATTGTGAAGGCTCGCTTTGGCCCAGGGCAAACGAAGCGCCGGGGGAAATCTTAGCAGAGCCCGGCGCCTTTCCACGGTTCAAAGCGTGGAACAGCAGACTCTTTTGCAAAGAAGAGAGCGCCCAGGCAACAGCAGCCTGCACGTTTCTCAGTGAAAGGGAGAACTTCCTAACTTCATCCAGTCCTCTGAGCAAAGCAGGCAGAGGGAGAGAAACTTTCTTTCCTTCCTCTTTCCTGCAACGAATCCTCCTTTGCTCTTGCAAACGCAAGGCTTCTTCTGAAAAACTACGTCGCGGTGCAGGGATCCTTCCAGAGGAGCAACGGCATAGTTTTAGCTGGAAGGGCTTGGCAGAGCAGCCGGCGAGAAAAGGCCTCTCGCCATTCTCTTTTCTTTCTGCCTGAATGCGGTCTCTTGGCAATTGCCAGGGCAAGGTTTCCCAGCACAAACTACAAAGCAGCAGCTCTCTCCTGGCAGAGGAAATCCCATGCAGTGTTGCCCTGGCGAGATAGTGTTGCTACAGCGAGGCCCAGGGAAAACAGACTGCCTGGAGAAATCCTAGCAAAGCCCTGTGTTTCCCCACAGGAATGTATGTCAGTTTCAGTTCTTTGCCAGCAACGGAGCTCAGAGGCAACGTCAGATTGTGTGTATCTCAGTGAGAGAAAGAACACTGTGACTTCCCCCGTTCCTCTGACGAAAGCGGTTAGAGGGAGAAAAGCGTCCTTTGCTTTCGCTTTCCCGCAGTGAGCTCGGCAGATCTGCCCTTCGCGAAGGGCCGTTTTCCCCCGGAGAACTGCCTCGCGGTAGCCCTGTTCTGGAAGTGGAACGAGTATGCAGTGTTAGCGTTCAGCTATTGTGAAGGCTCGCTTTGGCCCAGGGCAAACGAAGCGCCGGGGGAAATCTTAGCAGAGCCCGGCGCCTTTCCACGGTTCAAAGCGTGGAACTGCAGACTCTTTTGCAAAGAAGAGAGCGCACAGGCAACAGCAGGCTGCACGTTTCTCAGTGAAAGGGAGAACTTCCTAACTTCATCCAGTCCTCTGAGCAAAGCAGGCAGAGGGAGAGAAACTTTCTTTCCTTCCTCTTTCCTGCAACGAATCCTCCTTTGCTCTTGCAAACGCAAGGCTTCTTCTGAAAAACTACGTCGCGGTGCAGGGATCCTTCCAGAGGAGCAACGGCATAGTTTGAGCTGGAAGGGCTTGGCAGAGCAGCCGGCGAGAAAAGGCCTCTTGCCATTCTCTTTTCTTTCTGCCTGAATGCGGTCAATTGGCACTTGCCAAAGCAAGGTTTCCCAGCACAAACTACAAAGCAGCAGCTCTCTCCTGGCAGAGGAAATCCCATGCAGTGTTGCCCTGGCGAGATAGTGTTGCTACAGCGAGGCCCAGGGAAAACAGACTGCCTGGAGAAATCCTAGCAAAGCCCTGTGTTTCCCCACAGGAATGTATGTCAGTTTCAGTTCTTTGCCAGCGACGGAGCTCAGAGGCAACGTCAGATTGTGTGTATCTCAGTGAGAGAAAGAACACTGTGACTTCCCCGTTCCTCTGACGAAAGCGGTTAGAGGGAGAAAAGCGTCCTTTGCTTTCGCTTTCCCGCAGTGAGCTCGGCAGATCTGTCTTCGCGAAGGCCCGTTCTCCCCCGGAGAACTGCCTCGCGGTAGCCCTGTTCTGGAAGTGGAACGAGTATGCAGTGTTAGCGTTCAGCTATTGTGAAGGCTCGCTTTGGCCCAGGGCAAACGAAGCACCGGGGGAAATCTTAGCAGAGCCCGGCGCCTTTCCACGGTTCAAAGCGTGGAACTGCAGACTCTTTTGCAAAGAAGAGAGCGCCCAGGCAACAGCAGCCTGCACGTTTCTCAGTGAAAGGGAGAACTTCCTAACTTCATCCAGTCCTCTGAGCAAAGCAGGCAGAGGGAGAGAAACTTTCTTTCCTTCCTCTTTCCTGCAACGAATTCCTCCTTTGCTCTTGCAAACGCAAGGCTTCTCTGAAAAACTACGTCGCGGTGCAGGGATCCTTCCAGAGGAGCAACGGCATAGTTTTAGCTGGAAGGGCTTGGCAGAGCAGCCGGCGAGAAAAGGCCTCTCGCCATTCTCTTTTCTTTCTGCCTGAATGCGGTCTCTTGGCAATTGCCAGGGCAAGGTTTCCCAGCACAAACTACAAAGCAGCAGCTCTCTCCTGGCAGAGGAAATCCCATGCAGTGTTGCCCTGGCGAGATAGTGTTGCTACAGCGAGGCCCAGGGAAAACAGACTGCCTGGAGAAATCCTAGCAAAGCCCTGTGTTTCCCCACAGGAATGTATGTCAGTTTCAGTTCTTTGCCAGCGACGGAGCTCAGAGGCAACGTCAGATTGTGTGTATCTCAGTGAGAGAAAGAACACTGTGACTTCCCCCGTTCCTCTGACGAAAGCGGTTAGAGGGAGAAAAGCGTCCTTTGCTTTCGCTTTCCCGCAGTGAGCTTGGCAGATCTGCCCTTCGCGAAGGGCCGTTTTCCCCCGGAGAACTGCCTCGCGGTAGCCCTGTTCTGGAAGTGGAACGAGTATGCAGTGTTAGCGTTCAGCTATTGTGAAGGCTCGCTTTGGCCCAGGGCAAACGAAGCGCCGGGGGAAATCTTAGCAGAGCCCGGCGCCTTTCCACGGTTCAAGCGTGGAACTGCAGACTCTTTTGCAAAGAAGAGAGCGCACCATAGAGAGATAGTATTCGTTTCTCAGTGAAAGGGAGAACTTCCTAACTTCATCCAGTCCTCTGAGCAAAGCAGGCAGAGGGAGAGAAACTTTCTTTCCTTCCTCTTTCCTGCAACGAATTCCTCCTTTGCTCTTGCAAACGCAAGGCTTCTTCTGAAAAACTACGTCGCGGTGCAGGGATCCTTCCAGAGGAGCAACGGCATAGTTTTAGCTGGAAGGGCTTGGCAGAGCAGCCGGCGAGAAAAGGCCTCTTGCCATTCTCTTTTCTTTCTGCCTGAATGCGGTCAATTGGCACTTGCCAAAGCAAGATTTCCCAGCACAACCGACAAAGCAGCAGCTCTCTCCTGGCAGAGGAAATCCCATGCAGTGTTGCCCTGGCGAGATAGTGTTGCTACAGCGAGGCCCAGGGAAAACAGACTGCCTGGAGAAATCCTAGCAAAGCCCTGTGTTTCCCCACAGGAATGTATGTCAGTTTCAGTTCTTTGCCAGCAACGGAGCTCAGAGGCAACGTCAGATTGTGTGTATCTCAGTGAGAGAAAGAACACTGTGACTTCCCCCGTTCCTCTGACGAAAGCGGTTAGAGGGAGAAAAGCGTCCTTTGCTTTCGCTTTCCCGCAGTGAGCTCGGCAGATCTGCCCTTCGCGAAGGGCCGTTTTCCCCGGAGAACTGCCTCGCGGTAGCCCTGTTCTGGAAGTGGAACGAGTATGCAGTGTTAGCGTTCAGCTATTGTGAAGGCTCGCTTTGGCCCAGGGCAAACGAAGCGCCGGGGGAAATCTTAGCAGAGCCCGGCGCCTTTCCACGGTTCAAAGCGTGGAACAGCAGACTCTTTTGCAAAGAAGAGAGCGCCCAGGCAACAGCAGCCTGCACGTTTCTCAGTGAAAGGGAGAACTTCCTAACTTCATCCAGTCCTCTGAGCAAAGCAGGCAGAGGGAGAGAAACTTTCTTTCCTTCCTCTTTCCTGCAACGAATTCCTCCTTTGCTCTTGCAAACGCAAGGCTTCTTCTGAAAAACTACGTCGCGGTGCAGGGATCCTTCCAGAGGAGCAGCGGCATAGTTTTAGCTGGAAGGGCTTGGCAGAGCAGCCGGCGAGAAAAGGCCTCTTGCCATTCTCTTTTCTTTCTGCCTGAATGCGGTCAATTGGCACTTGCCAAAGCAAGGTTTCCCAGCACAAACTACAAAGCAGCAGCTCTCTCCTGGCAGAGGAAATCCCATGCAGTGTTGCCCTGGCGAGATAGTGTTGCTACAGCGAGGCCCAGGGAAAACAGACTGCCTGGAGAAATCCTAGCAAAGCCCTGTGTTTCCCCACAGGAATGTATGTCAGTTTCAGTTCTTTGCCAGCAACGGAGCTCAGAGGCAACGTCAGATTGTGTGTATCTCAGTGAGAGAAAGAACACTGTGACTTCCCCCGTTCCTCTGACGAAAGCGGTTAGAGGGAGAAAAGCGTCCTTTGCTTTCGCTTTCCCGCAGTGAGCTCGGCAGATCTGCCCTTCGCGAAGGGCCGTTTTCCCCCGGAGAACTGCCTCGCGGTAGCCCTGTTCTGGAAGTGGAACGAGTATGCAGTGTTAGCGTTCAGCTATTGTGAAGGCTCGCTTTGGCCCAGGGCAAACGAAGCGCCGGGGGAAATCTTAGCAGAGCCCGGCGCCTTTCCACGGTTCAAAGCGTGGAACTGCAGACTCTTTTGCAAAGAAGAGAGCGCACAGGCAACAGCAGGCTGCACGTTTCTCAGTGAAAGGGAGAACTTGCTAACTTCATCCAGTCCTCTGAGCAAAGCAGGCAGAGGGAGAGAAACTTTCTTCCTTCCTCTTTCCTGCAACGAATTCCTCCTTTGCTCTTGCAAACGCAAGGCTTCTTCTGAAAAACTACGTCACGGTGCAGGGATCCTTCCAGAGGAGCAGCGGCATAGTTTTAGCTGGAAGGGCTTGGCCGAGCAGCCGGCGAGAAAAGGCCTCTTGCCATTCTCTTTTCTTTCTGCCTGAATGCGGTCAATTGGCACTTGCCAAAGCAAGGTTTCCCAGCACAAACTACAAAGCAGCAGCTCTCTCCTGGCAGAGGAAATCCCATGCAGTGTTGCCCTGGCGAGATAGTGTTGCTACAGCGAGGCCCAGGGAAAACAGACTGCCTGGAGAAATCCTAGCAAAGCCCTGTGTTTCCCCACAGGAATGTATGTCAGTTTCAGTTCTTTGCCAGCGACGGAGCTCAGAGGCAACGTCAGATTGTGTGTATCTCAGTGAGAGAAAGAACACTGTGACTTCCCCCGTTCCTCTGACGAAAGCGGTTAGAGGGAGAAAAGCGTCCTTTGCTTTCGCTTTCCCGCAGTGAGCTCGGCAGATCTGCCCTTCGCGAAGGGCCGTTTTCCCCCGGAGAACTGCCTCGCGGTAGCCCTGTTCTGGAAGTGGAACGAGTATGCAGTGTTAGCGTTCAGCTATTGTGAAGGCTCGCTTTGGCCCAGGGCAAACGAAGCGCCGGGGGAAATCTTAGCAGAGCCCGGCGCCTTTCCACGGTTCAAAGCGTGGAACTGCAGACTCTTTTGCAAAGAAGAGAGCGCACAGGCAACAGCAGGCTGCACGTTTCTCAGTGAAAGGGAGAACTTCCTAACTTCATCCAGTCCTCTGAGCAAAGCAGGCAGAGGGAGAGAAACTTTCTTTCCTTCCTCTTTCCTGCAACGAATTCCTCCTTTGCTCTTGCAAACGCAAGGCTTCTTCTGAAAAACTACGTCGCGGTGCAGGGATCCTTCCAGAGGAGCAACGGCATAGTTTTAGCTGGAAGGGCTTGGCAGAGCAGCCGGCGAGAAAAGGCCTCTTGCCATCATAGAGAGATAGTATTTGAATGCGGTCAATTGGCACTTGCCAAAGCAAGATTTCCCAGCACAAACTACAAAGCAGCAGTTCTCTCCTGGCAGAGGAAATCCCATGCAGTGTTGCCCTGGCGAGATAGTGTTGCTACAGCGAGGCCCAGGGAAAACAGACTGCCTGGAGAAATCCTAGCAAAGCCCTGTGTTTCCCCACAGGAATGTATGTCAGTTTCAGTTCTTTGCCAGCGACGGAGCTCAGAGGCAACGTCAGATTGTGTGTATCTCAGTGAGAGAAAGAACACTGTGACTTCCCCCGTTCCTCTGACGAAAGCGGTTAGAGGGAGAAAAGCGTCCTTTGCTTTCGCTTTCCCGCAGTGAGCTCGGCAGATCTGCCCTTCGCGAAGGGCCGTTTTCCCCCGGAGAACTGCCTCGCGGTAGCCCTGTTCTGGAAGTGGAACGAGTATGCAGTGTTAGCGTTCAGCTATTGTGAAGGCTCGCTTTGGCCCAGGGCAAACGAAGCGCCGGGGGAAATCTTAGCAGAGCCCGGCGCCTTTCCACGGTTCAAAGCGTGGAACTGCAGACTCTTTTGCAAAGAAGAGAGCGCCCAGGCAACAGCAGCCTGCACGTTTCTCAGTGAAAGGGAGAACTTCCTAACTTCATCCAGTCCTCTGAGCAAAGCAGGCAGAGGGAGAGAAACTTTCTTTCCTTCCTCTTTCCTGCAACGAATTCCTCCTTTGCTCTTGCAAACGCAAGGCTTCTTCTGAAAAACTACGTCGCGGTGCAGGGATCCTTCCAGAGGAGCAACGGCATAGTTTTAGCTGGAAGGGCTTGGCAGAGCAGCCGGCGAGAAAAGGCCTCTTGCCATTCTCTTTTCTTTCTGCCTGAATGCGGTCAATTGGCACTTGCCAAAGCAAGATTTCCCAGCACAACCGACAAAGCAGCAGCTCTCTCCTGGCAGAGGAAATCCCATGCAGTGTTGCCCTGGCGAGATAGTGTTGCTACAGCGAGGCCCAGGGAAAACAGACTGCCTGGAGAAATCCTAGCAAAGCCCTGTGTTTCCCCACAGGAATGTATGTCAGTTTCAGTTCTTTGCCAGCGACGGAGCTCAGAGGCAACGTCAGATTGTGTGTATCTCAGTGAGAGAAAGAACACTGTGACTTCCCCCGTTCCTCTGACGAAAGCGGTTAGAGGGAGAAAAGCGTCCTTTGCTTTCGCTTTCCCGCAGTGAGCTCGGCAGATCTGCCCTTCGCGAAGGGCCGTTTTCCCCCGGAGAACTGCCTCGCGGTAGCCCTGTTCTGGAAGTGGAACGAGTATGCAGTGTTAGCGTTCAGCTATTGTGAAGGCTCGCTTTGGCCCAGGGCAAACGAAGCGCCGGGGGAAATCTTAGCAGAGCCCGGCGCCTTTCCACGGTTCAAAGCGTGGAACAGCAGACTCTTTTGCAAAGAAGAGAGCGCCCAGGCAACAGCAGCCTGCACGTTTCTCAGTGAAAGGGAGAACTTCCTAACTTCATCCAGTCCTCTGAGCAAAGCAGGCAGAGGGAGAGAAACTTTCTTTCCTTCCTCTTTCCTGCAACGAATTCCTCCTTTGCTCTTGCAAACGCAAGGCTTCTTCTGAAAAACTACGTCGCGGTGCAGGGATCCTTCCAGAGGAGCAACGGCATAGTTTTAGCTGGAAGGGCTTGGCAGAGCAGCCGGCGAGAAAAGGCCTCTCGCCATTCTCTTTTCTTTCTGCCTGAATGCGGTCTCTTGGCAATTGCCAGGGCAAGGTTTCCCAGCACAAACTACAAAGCAGCAGTTCTCTCCTGGCAGAGGAAATCCCATGCAGTGTTGCCCTGGCGAGATAGTGTTGCTACAGCGAGGCCCAGGGAAAACAGACTGCCTGGAGAAATCCTAGCAAAGCCCTGTGTTTCCCCACAGGAATGTATGTCAGTTTCAGTTCTTTGCCAGCAACGGAGCTCAGAGGCAACGTCAGATTGTGTGTATCTCAGTGAGAGAAAGAACACTGTGACTTCCCCCGTTCCTCTGACGAAAGCGGTTAGAGGGAGAAAAGCGTCCTTTGCTTTCGCTTTCCCGCAGTGAGCTCGGCAGATCTGCCCTTCGCGAAGGGCCGTTTTCCCCCGGAGAACTGCCTCGCGGTAGCCCTGTTCTGGAAGTGGAACGAGTATGCAGTGTTAGCGTTCAGCTATTGTGAAGGCTCGCTTTGGCCCAGGGCAAACGAAGCGCCGGGGGAAATCTTAGCAGAGCCCGGCGCCTTTCCACGGTTCAAAGCGTGGAACAGCAGACTCTTTTGCAAAGAAGAGAGCGCCCAGGCAACAGCAGCCTGCACGTTTCTCAGTGAAAGGGAGAACTTCCTAACTTCATCCAGTCCTCTGAGCAAAGCAGGCAGAGGGAGAGAAACTTTCTTTCCTTCCTCTTTCCTGCAACGAATTCCTCCTTTGCTCTTGCAAACGCAAGGCTTCTTCTGAAAAACTACGTCGCGGTGCAGGGATCCTTCCAGAGGAGCAACGGCATAGTTTTAGCTGGAAGGGCTTGGCAGAGCAGCCGGCGAGAAAAGGCCTCTCGCCATTCTCTTTTCTTTCTGCCTGAATGCGGTCTCTTGGCAATTGCCAGGGCAAGGTTTCCCAGCACAAACTACAAAGCAGCAGCTCTCTCCTGGCAGAGGAAATCCCATGCAGTGTTGCCCTGGCGAGATAGTGTTGCTACAGCGAGGCCCAGGGAAAACAGACTGCCTGGAGAAATCCTAGCAAAGCCCTGTGTTTCCCCACAGGAATGTATGTCAGTTTCAGTTCTTTGCCAGCGACGGAGCTCAGAGGCAACGTCAGATTGTGTGTATCTCAGTGAGAGAAAGAACACTGTGACTTCCCCCGTTCCTCTGACGAAAGCGGTTAGAGGGAGAAAAGCGTCCTTTGCTTTCGCTTTCCCGCAGTGAGCTCGGCAGATCTGCCCTTCGCGAAGGGCCGTTTTCCCCCGGAGAACTGCCTCGCGGTAGCCCTGTTCTGGAAGTGGAACGAGTATGCAGTGTTAGCGTTCAGCTATTGTGAAGGCTCGCTTTGGCCCAGGGCAAACGAAGCGCCGGGGGAAATCTTAGCAGAGCCCGGCGCCTTTCCACGGTTCAAAGCGTGGAACAGCAGACTCTTTTGCAAAGAAGAGAGCGCCCAGGCAACAGCAGCCTGCACGTTTCTCAGTGAAAGGGAGAACTTCCTAACTTCATCCAGTCCTCTGAGCAAAGCAGGCAGAGGGAGAGAAACTTTCTTTCCTTCCTCTTTCCTGCAATGAATTCCTCCTTTGCTCTTGCAAACGCAAGGCTTCTTCTGAAAAACTACGTCGCGGTGCAGGGATCCTTCCAGAGGAGCAGCGGCATAGTTTTAGCTGGAAGGGCTTGGCAGAGCAGCCGGCGAGAAAAGGCCTCTTGCCATTCTCTTTTCTTTCTGCCTGAATGCGGTCAATTGGCACTTGCCAAAGCAAGGTTTCCCAGCACAAACTACAAAGCAGCAGCTCTCTCCTGGCAGAGGAAATCCCATGCAGTGTTGCCCTGGCGAGATAGTGTTGCTACAGCGAGGCCCAGGGAAAACAGACTGCCTGGAGAAATCCTAGCAAAGCCCTGTGTTTCCCCACAGGAATGTATGTCAGTTTCAGTTCTTTGCCAGCAACGGAGCTCAGAGGCAACGTCAGATTGTGTGTATCTCAGTGAGAGAAAGAACACTGTGACTTCCCCCGTTCCTCTGACGAAAGCGGTTAGAGGGAGAAAAGCGTCCTTTGCTTTCGCTTTCCCGCAGTGAGCTCGGCAGATCTGCCCTTCGCGAAGGGCCGTTTTCCCCCGGAGAACTGCCTCGCGGTAGCCCTGTTCTGGAAGTGGAACGAGTATGCAGTGTTAGCGTTCAGCTATTGTGAAGGCTCGCTTTGGCCCAGGGCAAACGAAGCGCCGGGGGAAATCTTAGCAGAGCCCGGCGCCTTTCCACGGTTCAAAGCGTGGAACTGCAGACTCTTTTGCAAAGAAGAGAGCGCACAGGCAACAGCAGGCTGCACGTTTCTCAGTGAAAGGGAGAACTTGCTAACTTCATCCAGTCCTCTGAGCAAAGCAGGCAGAGGGAGAGAAACTTTCTTTCCTTCCTCTTTCCTGCAACGAATTCCTCCTTTGCTCTTGCAAACGCAAGGCTTCTTCTGAAAAACTACGTCACGGTGCAGGGATCCTTCCAGAGGAGCAGCGGCATAGTTTTAGCTGGAAGGGCTTGGCCGAGCAGCCGGCGAGAAAAGGCCTCTTGCCATTCTCTTTTCTTTCTGCCTGAATGCGGTCAATTGGCACTTGCCAAAGCAAGGTTTCCCAGCACAAACTACAAAGCAGCAGCTCTCTCCTGGCAGAGGAAATCCCATGCAGTGTTGCCCTGGCGAGATAGTGTTGCTACAGCGAGGCCCAGGGAAAACAGACTGCCTGGAGAAATCCTAGCAAAGCCCTGTGTTTCCCCACAGGAATGTATGTCAGTTTCAGTTCTTTGCCAGCGACGGAGCTCAGAGGCAACGTCAGATTGTGTGTATCTCAGTGAGAGAAAGAACACTGTGACTTCCCCCGTTCCTCTGACGAAAGCGGTTAGAGGGAGAAAAGCGTCCTTTGCTTTCGCTTTCCCGCAGTGAGCTCGGCAGATCTGCCCTTCGCGAAGGGCCGTTTTCCCCCGGAGAACTGCCTCGCGGTAGCCCTGTTCTGGAAGTGGAACGAGTATGCAGTGTTAGCGTTCAGCTATTGTGAAGGCTCGCTTTGGCCCAGGGCAAACGAAGCGCCGGGGGAAATCTTAGCAGAGCCCGGCGCCTTTCCACGGTTCAAAGCGTGGAACTGCAGACTCTTTTGCAAAGAAGAGAGCGCACAGGCAACAGCAGGCTGCACGTTTCTCAGTGAAAGGGAGAACTTCCTAACTTCATCCAGTCCTCTGAGCAAAGCAGGCAGAGGGAGAGAAACTTTCTTTCCTTCCTCTTTCCTGCAACGAATTCCTCCTTTGCTCTTGCAAACGCAAGGCTTCTTCTGAAAAACTACGTCGCGGTGCAGGGATCCTTCCAGAGGAGCAACGGCATAGTTTTAGCTGGAAGGGCTTGGCAGAGCAGCCGGCGAGAAAAGGCCTCTTGCCATTCTCTTTTCTTTCTGCCTGAATGCGGTCAATTGGCACTTGCCAAAGCAAGATTTCCCAGCACAAACTACAAAGCAGCAGTTCTCTCCTGGCAGAGGAAATCCCATGCAGTGTTGCCCTGGCGAGATAGTGTTGCTACAGCGAGGCCCAGGGAAAACAGACTGCCTGGAGAAATCCTAGCAAAGCCCTGTGTTTCCCCACAGGAATGTATGTCAGTTTCAGTTCTTTGCCAGCGACGGAGCTCAGAGGCAACGTCAGATTGTGTGTATCTCAGTGAGAGAAAGAACACTGTGACTTCCCCCGTTCCTCTGACGAAAGCGGTTAGAGGGAGAAAAGCGTCCTTTGCTTTCGCTTTCCCGCAGTGAGCTCGGCAGATCTGCCCTTCGCGAAGGGCCGTTTTCCCCCGGAGAACTGCCTCGCGGTAGCCCTGTTCTGGAAGTGGAACGAGTATGCAGTGTTAGCGTTCAGCTATTGTGAAGGCTCGCTTTGGCCCAGGGCAAACGAAGCGCCGGGGGAAATCTTAGCAGAGCCCGGCGCCTTTCCACGGTTCAAAGCGTGGAACTGCAGACTCTTTTGCAAAGAAGAGAGCGCCCAGGCAACAGCAGCCTGCACGTTTCTCAGTGAAAGGGAGAACTTCCTAACTTCATCCAGTCCTCTGAGCAAAGCAGGCAGAGGGAGAGAAACTTTCTTTCCTTCCTCTTTCCTGCAACGAATTCCTCCTTTGCTCTTGCAAACGCAAGGCTTCTTCTGAAAAACTACGTCGCGGTGCAGGGATCCTTCCAGAGGAGCAACGGCATAGTTTTAGCTGGAAGGGCTTGGCAGAGCAGCCGGCGAGAAAAGGCCTCTTGCCATTCTCTTTTCTTTCTGCCTGAATGCGGTCAATTGGCACTTGCCAAAGCAAGATTTCCCAGCACAACCGACAAAGCAGCAGCTCTCTCCTGGCAGAGGAAATCCCATGCAGTGTTGCCCTGGCGAGATAGTGTTGCTACAGCGAGGCCCAGGGAAAACAGACTGCCTGGAGAAATCCTAGCAAAGCCCTGTGTTTCCCCACAGGAATGTATGTCAGTTTCAGTTCTTTGCCAGCAACGGAGCTCAGAGGCAACGTCAGATTGTGTGTATCTCAGTGAGAGAAAGAACACTGTGACTTCCCCCGTTCCTCTGACGAAAGCGGTTAGAGGGAGAAAAGCGTCCTTTGCTTTCGCTTTCCCGCAGTGAGCTCGGCAGATCTGCCCTTCGCGAAGGGCCGTTTTCCCCCGGAGAACTGCCTCGCGGTAGCCCTGTTCTGGAAGTGGAACGAGTATGCAGTGTTAGCGTTCAGCTATTGTGAAGGCTCGCTTTGGCCCAGGGCAAACGAAGCGCCGGGGGAAATCTTAGCAGAGCCCGGCGCCTTTCCACGGTTCAAAGCGTGGAACAGCAGACTCTTTTGCAAAGAAGAGAGCGCCCAGGCAACAGCAGCCTGCACGTTTCTCAGTGAAAGGGAGAACTTCCTAACTTCATCCAGTCCTCTGAGCAAAGCAGGCAGAGGGAGAGAAACTTTCTTTCCTTCCTCTTTCCTGCAACGAATTCCTCCTTTGCTCTTGCAAACGCAAGGCTTCTTCTGAAAAACTACGTCGCGGTGCAGGGATCCTTCCAGAGGAGCAACGGCATAGTTTTAGCTGGAAGGGCTTGGCAGAGCAGCCGGCGAGAAAAGGCCTCTCGCCATTCTCTTTTCTTTCTGCCTGAATGCGGTCTCTTGGCAATTGCCAGGGCAAGGTTTCCCAGCACAAACTACAAAGCAGCAGTTCTCTCCTGGCAGAGGAAATCCCATGCAGTGTTGCCCTGGCGAGATAGTGTTGCTACAGCGAGGCCCAGGGAAAACAGACTGCCTGGAGAAATCCTAGCAAAGCCCTGTGTTTCCCCACAGGAATGTATGTCAGTTTCAGTTCTTTGCCAGCAACGGAGCTCAGAGGCAACGTCAGATTGTGTGTATCTCAGTGAGAGAAAGAACACTGTGACTTCCCCCGTTCCTCTGACGAAAGCGGTTAGAGGGAGAAAAGCGTCCTTTGCTTTCGCTTTCCCGCAGTGAGCTCGGCAGATCTGCCCTTCGCGAAGGGCCGTTTTCCCCCGGAGAACTGCCTCGCGGTAGCCCTGTTCTGGAAGTGGAACGAGTATGCAGTGTTAGCGTTCAGCTATTGTGAAGGCTCGCTTTGGCCCAGGGCAAACGAAGCGCCGGGGGAAATCTTAGCAGAGCCCGGCGCCTTTCCACGGTTCAAAGCGTGGAACTGCAGACTCTTTTGCAAAGAAGAGAGCGCACAGGCAACAGCAGGCTGCACGTTTCTCAGTGAAAGGGAGAACTTCCTAACTTCATCCAGTCCTCTGAGCAAAGCAGGCAGAGGGAGAGAAACTTTCTTTCCTTCCTCTTTCCTGCAACGAATTCCTCCTTTGCTCTTGCAAACGCAAGGCTTCTTCTGAAAAACTACGTCGCGGTGCAGGGATCCTTCCAGAGGAGCAACGGCATAGTTTTAGCTGGAAGGGCTTGGCAGAGCAGCCGGCGAGAAAAGGCCTCTTGCCATTCTCTTTTCTTTCTGCCTGAATGCGGTCAATTGGCACTTGCCAAAGCAAGGTTTCCCAGCACAAACTACAAAGCAGCAGCTCTCTCCTGGCAGAGGAAATCCCATGCAGTGTTGCCCTGGCGAGATAGTGTTGCTACAGCGAGGCCCAGGGAAAACAGACTGCCTGGAGAAATCCTAGCAAAGCCCTGTGTTTCCCCACAGGAATGTATGTCAGTTTCAGTTCTTTGCCAGCAACGGAGCTCAGAGGCAACGTCAGATTGTGTGTATCTCAGTGAGAGAAAGAACACTGTGACTTCCCCCGTTCCTCTGACGAAAGCGGTTAGAGGGAGAAAAGCGTCCTTTGCTTTCGCTTTCCCGCAGTGAGCTCGGCAGATCTGCCCTTCGCGAAGGGCCGTTTTCCCCCGGAGAACTGCCTCGCGGTAGCCCTGTTCTGGAAGTGGAACGAGTATGCAGTGTTAGCGTTCAGCTATTGTGAAGGCTCGCTTTGGCCCAGGGCAAACGAAGCGCCGGGGGAAATCTTAGCAGAGCCCGGCGCCTTTCCACGGTTCAAAGCGTGGAACAGCAGACTCTTTTGCAAAGAAGAGAGCGCCCAGGCAACAGCAGCCTGCACGTTTCTCAGTGAAAGGGAGAACTTCCTAACTTCATCCAGTCCTCTGAGCAAAGCAGGCAGAGGGAGAGAAACTTTCTTTCCTTCCTCTTTCCTGCAACGAATTCCTCCTTTGCTCTTGCAAACGCAAGGCTTCTTCTGAAAAACTACGTCGCGGTGCAGGGATCCTTCCAGAGGAGCAACGGCATAGTTTTAGCTGGAAGGGCTTGGCAGAGCAGCCGGCGAGAAAAGGCCTCTCGCCATTCTCTTTTCTTTCTGCCTGAATGCGGTCTCTTGGCAATTGCCAGGGCAAGGTTTCCCAGCACAAACTACAAAGCAGCAGCTCTCTCCTGGCAGAGGAAATCCCATGCAGTGTTGCCCTGGCGAGATAGTGTTGCTACAGCGAGGCCCAGGGAAAACAGACTGCCTGGAGAAATCCTAGCAAAGCCCTGTGTTTCCCCACAGGAATGTATGTCAGTTTCAGTTCTTTGCCAGCAACGGAGCTCAGAGGCAACGTCAGATTGTGTGTATCTCAGTGAGAGAAAGAACACTGTGACTTCCCCCGTTCCTCTGACGAAAGCGGTTAGAGGGAGAAAAGCGTCCTTTGCTTTCGCTTTCCCGCAGTGAGCTCGGCAGATCTGCCCTTCGCGAAGGGCCGTTTTCCCCCGGAGAACTGCCTCGCGGTAGCCCTGTTCTGGAAGTGGAACGAGTATGCAGTGTTAGCGTTCAGCTATTGTGAAGGCTCGCTTTGGCCCAGGGCAAACGAAGCGCCGGGGGAAATCTTAGCAGAGCCCGGCGCCTTTCCACGGTTCAAAGCGTGGAACAGCAGACTCTTTTGCAAAGAAGAGAGCGCCCAGGCAACAGCAGCCTGCACGTTTCTCAGTGAAAGGGAGAACTTCCTAACTTCATCCAGTCCTCTGAGCAAAGCAGGCAGAGGGAGAGAAACTTTCTTTCCTTCCTCTTTCCTGCAACGAATTCCTCCTTTGCTCTTGCAAACGCAAGGCTTCTTCTGAAAAACTACGTCGCGGTGCAGGGATCCTTCCAGAGGAGCAGCGGCATAGTTTTAGCTGGAAGGGCTTGGCAGAGCAGCCGGCGAGAAAAGGCCTCTTGCCATTCTCTTTTCTTTCTGCCTGAATGCGGTCAATTGGCACTTGCCAAAGCAAGGTTTCCCAGCACAAACTACAAAGCAGCAGCTCTCTCCTGGCAGAGGAAATCCCATGCAGTGTTGCCCTGGCGAGATAGTGTTGCTACAGCGAGGCCCAGGGAAAACAGACTGCCTGGAGAAATCCTAGCAAAGCCCTGTGTTTCCCCACAGGAATGTATGTCAGTTTCAGTTCTTTGCCAGCAACGGAGCTCAGAGGCAACGTCAGATTGTGTGTATCTCAGTGAGAGAAAGAACACTGTGACTTCCCCCGTTCCTCTGACGAAAGCGGTTAGAGGGAGAAAAGCGTCCTTTGCTTTCGCTTTCCCGCAGTGAGCTCGGCAGATCTGCCCTTCGCGAAGGGCCGTTTTCCCCCGGAGAACTGCCTCGCGGTAGCCCTGTTCTGGAAGTGGAACGAGTATGCAGTGTTAGCGTTCAGCTATTGTGAAGGCTCGCTTTGGCCCAGGGCAAACGAAGCGCCGGGGGAAATCTTAGCAGAGCCCGGCGCCTTTCCACGGTTCAAAGCGTGGAACAGCAGACTCTTTTGCAAAGAAGAGAGCGCCCAGGCAACAGCAGCCTGCACGTTTCTCAGTGAAAGGGAGAACTTCCTAACTTCATCCAGTCCTCTGAGCAAAGCAGGCAGAGGGAGAGAAACTTTCTTTCCTTCCTCTTTCCTGCAACGAATTCCTCCTTTGCTCTTGCAAACGCAAGGCTTCTTCTGAAAAACTACGTCGCGGTGCAGGGATCCTTCCAGAGGAGCAACGGCATAGTTTTAGCTGGAAGGGCTTGGCAGAGCAGCCGGCGAGAAAAGGCCTCTTGCCATTCTCTTTTCTTTCTGCCTGAATGCGGTCAATTGGCACTTGCCAAAGCAAGATTTCCCAGCACAACCGACAAAGCAGCAGCTCTCTCCTGGCAGAGGAAATCCCATGCAGTGTTGCCCTGGCGAGATAGTGTTGCTACAGCGAGGCCCAGGGAAAACAGACTGCCTGGAGAAATCCTAGCAAAGCCCTGTGTTTCCCCACAGGAATGTATGTCAGTTTCAGTTCTTTGCCAGCAACGGAGCTCAGAGGCAACGTCAGATTGTGTGTATCTCAGTGAGAGAAAGAACACTGTGACTTCCCCCGTTCCTCTGACGAAAGCGGTTAGAGGGAGAAAAGCGTCCTTTGCTTTCGCTTTCCCGCAGTGAGCTCGGCAGATCTGCCCTTCGCGAAGGGCCGTTTTCCCCCGGAGAACTGCCTCGCGGTAGCCCTGTTCTGGAAGTGGAACGAGTATGCAGTGTTAGCGTTCAGCTATTGTGAAGGCTCGCTTTGGCCCAGGGCAAACGAAGCGCCGGGGGAAATCTTAGCAGAGCCCGGCGCCTTTCCACGGTTCAAAGCGTGGAACTGCAGACTCTTTTGCAAAGAAGAGAGCGCCCAGGCAACAGCAGCCTGCACGTTTCTCAGTGAAAGGGAGAACTTCCTAACTTCATCCAGTCCTCTGAGCAAAGCAGGCAGAGGGAGAGAAACTTTCTTTCCTTCCTCTTTCCTGCAACGAATTCCTCCTTTGCTCTTGCAAACGCAAGGCTTCTTCTGAAAAACTACGTCGCGGTGCAGGGATCCCATAGAGAGATAGTATTCATAGTTTTAGCTGGAAGGGCTTGGCAGAGCAGCCGGCGAGAAAAGGCCTCTCGCCATTCTCTTTTCTTTCTGCCTGAATGCGGTCTCTTGGCAATTGCCAGGGCAAGGTTTCCCAGCACAAACTACAAAGCAGCAGCTCTCTCCTGGCAGAGGAAATCCCATGCAGTGTTGCCCTGGCGAGATAGTGTTGCTACAGCGAGGCCCAGGGAAAACAGACTGCCTGGAGAAATCCTAGCAAAGCCCTGTGTTTCCCCACAGGAATGTATGTCAGTTTCAGTTCTTTGCCAGCGACGGAGCTCAGAGGCAACGTCAGATTGTGTGTATCTCAGTGAGAGAAAGAACACTGTGACTTCCCCCGTTCCTCTGACGAAAGCGGTTAGAGGGAGAAAAGCGTCCTTTGCTTTCGCTTTCCCGCAGTGAGCTCGGCAGATCTGCCCTTCGCGAAGGGCCGTTTTCCCCCGGAGAACTGCCTCGCGGTAGCCCTGTTCTGGAAGTGGAACGAGTATGCAGTGTTAGCGTTCAGCTATTGTGAAGGCTCGCTTTGGCCCAGGGCAAACGAAGCGCCGGGGGAAATCTTAGCAGAGCCCGGCGCCTTTCCACGGTTCAAAGCGTGGAACTGCAGACTCTTTTGCAAAGAAGAGAGCGCACAGGCAACAGCAGCCTGCACGTTTCTCAGTGAAAGGGAGAACTTCCTAACTTCATCCAGTCCTCTGAGCAAAGCAGGCAGAGGGAGAGAAACTTTCTTTCCTTCCTCTTTCCTGCAACGAATTCCTCCTTTGCTCTTGCAAACGCAAGGCTTCTTCTGAAAAACTACGTCGCGGTGCAGGGATCCTTCCAGAGGAGCAACGGCATAGTTTTAGCTGGAAGGGCTTGGCAGAGCAGCCGGCGAGAAAAGGCCTCTTGCCATTCTCTTTTCTTTCTGCCTGAATGCGGTCAATTGGCACTTGCCAAAGCAAGATTTCCCAGCACAAACTACAAAGCAGCAGTTCTCTCCTGGCAGAGGAAATCCCATGCAGTGTTGCCCTGGCGAGATAGTGTTGCTACAGCGAGGCCCAGGGAAAACAGACTGCCTGGAGAAATCCTAGCAAAGCCCTGTGTTTCCCCACAGGAATGTATGTCAGTTTCAGTTCTTTGCCAGCGACGGAGCTCAGAGGCAACGTCAGATTGTGTGTATCTCAGTGAGAGAAAGAACACTGTGACTTCCCCCGTTCCTCTGACGAAAGCGGTTAGAGGGAGAAAAGCGTCCTTTGCTTTCGCTTTCCCGCAGTGAGCTCGGCAGATCTGCCCTTCGCGAAGGGCCGTTTTCCCCCGGAGAACTGCCTCGCGGTAGCCCTGTTCTGGAAGTGGAACGAGTATGCAGTGTTAGCGTTCAGCTATTGTGAAGGCTCGCTTTGGCCCAGGGCAAACGAAGCGCCGGGGGAAATCTTAGCAGAGCCCGGCGCCTTTCCACGGTTCAAAGCGTGGAACTGCAGACTCTTTTGCAAAGAAGAGAGCGCACAGGCAACAGCAGCCTGCACGTTTCTCAGTGAAAGGGAGAACTTCCTAACTTCATCCAGTCCTCTGAGCAAAGCAGGCAGAGGGAGAGAAACTTTCTTTCCTTCCTCTTTCCTGCAACGAATTCCTCCTTTGCTCTTGCAAACGCAAGGCTTCTTCTGAAAAACTACGTCGCGGTGCAGGGATCCTTCCAGAGGAGCAACGGCATAGTTTTAGCTGGAAGGGCTTGGCAGAGCAGCCGGCGAGAAAAGGCCTCTTGCCATTCTCTTTTCTTTCTGCCTGAATGCGGTCAATTGGCACTTGCCAAAGCAAGATTTCCCAGCACAACCGACAAAGCAGCAGCTCTCTCCTGGCAGAGGAAATCCCATGCAGTGTTGCCCTGGCGAGATAGTGTTGCTACAGCGAGGCCCAGGGAAAACAGACTGCCTGGAGAAATCCTAGCAAAGCCCTGTGTTTCCCCACAGGAATGTATGTCAGTTTCAGTTCTTTGCCAGCAACGGAGCTCAGAGGCAACGTCAGATTGTGTGTATCTCAGTGAGAGAAAGAACACTGTGACTTCCCCCGTTCCTCTGACGAAAGCGGTTAGAGGGAGAAAAGCGTCCTTTGCTTTCGCTTTCCCGCAGTGAGCTCGGCAGATCTGCCCTTCGCGAAGGGCCGTTTTCCCCCGGAGAACTGCCTCGCGGTAGCCCTGTTCTGGAAGTGGAACGAGTATGCAGTGTTAGCGTTCAGCTATTGTGAAGGCTCGCTTTGGCCCAGGGCAAACGAAGCGCCGGGGGAAATCTTAGCAGAGCCCGGCGCCTTTCCACGGTTCAAAGCGTGGAACAGCAGACTCTTTTGCAAAGAAGAGAGCGCCCAGGCAACAGCAGCCTGCACGTTTCTCAGTGAAAGGGAGAACTTCCTAACTTCATCCAGTCCTCTGAGCAAAGCAGGCAGAGGGAGAGAAACTTTCTTTCCTTCCTCTTTCCTGCAACGAATTCCTCCTTTGCTCTTGCAAACGCAAGGCTTCTTCTGAAAAACTACGTCGCGGTGCAGGGATCCTTCCAGAGGAGCAACGGCATAGTTTTAGCTGGAAGGGCTTGGCAGAGCAGCCGGCGAGAAAAGGCCTCTCGCCATTCTCTTTCTTTCTGCCTGAATGCGGTCAATTCGCACTTGCCAAAGCAAGGTTTCCTGGCACAATCTACAAAGCAGCAGCTCTCTCCTGGCAGAGGAAATCCCATGCAGTGTTGCCCTGGCGAGATAGTGTTGCTACAGCGAGGCCCAGGGAAAACAGACTGCCTGGAGAAATCCTAGCAAAGCCCTGTGTTTCCCCACAGGAATGTATGTCAGTTTCAGTTCTTTGCCAGCAACGGAGCTCAGAGGCAACGTCAGATTGTGTGTATCTCAGTGAGAGAAAGAACACTGTGACTTCCCCCGTTCCTCTGACGAAAGCGGTTAGAGGGAGAAAAGCGTCCTTTGCTTTCGCTTTCCCGCAGTGAGCTCGGCAGATCTGCCCTTCGCGAAGGGCCGTTTTCCCCCGGAGAACTGCCTCGCGGTAGCCCTGTTCTGGAAGTGGAACGAGTATGCAGTGTTAGCGTTCAGCTATTGTGAAGGCTCGCTTTGGCCCAGGGCAAACGAAGCGCCGGGGGAAATCTTAGCAGAGCCCGGCGCCTTTCCACGGTTCAAAGCGTGGAACAGCAGACTCTTTTGCAAAGAAGAGAGCGCACAGGCAACAGCAGCCTGCACGTTTCTCAGTGAAAGGGAGAACTTCCTAACTTCATCCAGTCCTCTGAGCAAAGCAGGCAGAGGGAGAGAAACTTTCTTTCCTTCCTCTTTCCTGCAACGAATTCCTCCTTTGCTCTTGCAAACGCAAGGCTTCTTCTGAAAAACTACGTCGCGGTGCAGGGATCCTTCCAGAGGAGCAACGGCATAGTTTTAGCTGGAAGGGCTTGGCAGAGCAGCCGGCGAGAAAAGGCCTCTCGCCATTCTCTTTTCTTTCTGCCTGAATGCGGTCTCTTGGCAATTGCCAGGGCAAGGTTTCCCAGCACAAACTACAAAGCAGCAGCTCTCTCCTGGCAGAGGAAATCCCATGCAGTGTTGCCCTGGCGAGATAGTGTTGCTACAGCGAGGCCCAGGGAAAACAGACTGCCTGGAGAAATCCTAGCAAAGCCCTGTGTTTCCCACAGGAATGTATGTCAGTTTCAGTTCTTTGCCAGCGACGGAGCTCAGAGGCAACGTCAGATTGTGTGTATCTCAGTGAGAGAAAGAACACTGTGACTTCCCCCGTTCCTCTGACGAAAGCGGTTAGAGGGAGAAAAGCGTCCTTTGCTTTCGCTTTCCCGCAGTGAGCTCGGCAGATCTGCCCTTCGCGAAGGGCCGTTTTCCCCCGGAGAACTGCCTCGCGGTAGCCCTGTTCTGGAAGTGGAACGAGTATGCAGTGTTAGCGTTCAGCTATTGTGAAGGCTCGCTTTGGCCCAGGGCAAACGAAGCGCCGGGGGAAATCTTAGCAGAGCCCGGCGCCTTTCCACGGTTCAAAGCGTGGAACTGCAGACTCTTTTGCAAAGAAGAGAGCGCACAGGCAACAGCAGGCTGCACGTTTCTCAGTGAAAGGGAGAACTTCCTAACTTCATCCAGTCCTCTGAGCAAAGCAGGCAGAGGGAGAGAAACTTTCTTTCCTTCCTCTTCCTGCAACGAATTCCTCCTTTGCTCTTGCAAACGCAAGGCTTCTTCTGAAAAACTACGTCGCGGTGCAGGGATCCTTCCAGAGGAGCAACGGCATAGTTTTAGCTGGAAGGGCTTGGCAGAGCAGCCGGCGAGAAAAGGCCTCTCGCCATTCTCTTTTCTTTCTGCCTGAATGCGGTCTCTTGGCAATTGCCAGGGCAAGGTTTCCCAGCACAAACTACAAAGCAGCAGCTCTCTCCTGGCAGAGGAAATCCCATGCAGTGTTGCCCTGGCGAGATAGTGTTGCTACAGCGAGGCCCAGGGAAAACAGACTGCCTGGAGAAATCCTAGCAAAGCCCTGTGTTTCCCCACAGGGAATGTATGTCAGTTTCAGTTCTTTGCCAGCAACGGAGCTCAGAGGCAACGTCAGATTGTGTGTATCTCAGTGAGAGAAAGAACACTGTGACTTCCCCCGTTCCTCTGACGAAAGCGGTTAGAGGGAGAAAAGCGTCCTTTGCTTTCGCTTTCCCGCAGTGAGCTCGGCAGATCTGCCCTTCGCGAAGGGCCGTTTTCCCCCGGAGAACTGCCTCGCGGTAGCCCTGTTCTGGAAGTGGAACGAGTATGCAGTGTTAGCGTTCAGCTATTGTGAAGGCTCGCTTTGGCCCAGGGCAAACGAAGCGCCGGGGGAAATCTTAGCAGAGCCCGGCGCCTTTCCACGGTTCAAAGCGTGGAACAGCAGACTCTTTTGCAAAGAAGAGAGCGCCCAGGCAACAGCAGCCTGCACGTTTCTCAGTGAAAGGGAGAACTTCCTAACTTCATCCAGTCCTCTGAGCAAAGCAGGCAGAGGGAGAGAAACTTTCTTTCCTTCCTCTTTCCTGCAACGAATTCCTCCTTTGCTCTTGCAAACGCAAGGCTTCTTCTGAAAAACTACGTCGCGGTGCAGGGATCCTTCCAGAGGAGCAACGGCATAGTTTTAGCTGGAAGGGCTTGGCAGAGCAGCCGGCGAGAAAAGGCCTCTCGCCATTCTCTTTTCTTTCTGCCTGAATGCGGTCTCTTGGCAATTGCCAGGGCAAGGTTTCCCAGCACAAACTACAAAGCAGCAGCTCTCTCCTGGCAGAGGAAATCCCATGCAGTGTTGCCCTGGCGAGATAGTGTTGCTACAGCGAGGCCCAGGGAAAACAGACTGCCTGGAGAAATCCTAGCAAAGCCCTGTGTTTCCCCACAGGAATGTATGTCAGTTTCAGTTCTTTGCCAGCGACGGAGCTCAGAGGCAACGTCAGATTGTGTGTATCTCAGTGAGAGAAAGAACACTGTGACTTCCCCCGTTCCTCTGACGAAAGCGGTTAGAGGGAGAAAAGCGTCCTTTGCTTTCGCTTTCCCGCAGTGAGCTCGGCAGATCTGCCCTTCGCGAAGGGCCGTTTTCCCCCGGAGAACTGCCTCGCGGTAGCCCTGTTCTGGAAGTGGAACGAGTATGCAGTGTTAGCGTTCAGCTATTGTGAAGGCTCGCTTTGGCCCAGGGCAAACGAAGCGCCGGGGGAAATCTTAGCAGAGCCCGGCGCCTTTCCACGGTTCAAAGCGTGGAACTGCAGACTCTTTTGCAAAGAAGAGAGCGCACAGGCAACAGCAGTCTGCACGTTTCTCAGTGAAAGGGAGAACTTCCTAACTTCATCCAGTCCTCTGAGCAAAGCAGGCAGAGGGAGAGAAACTTTCTTTCCTTCCTCTTTCCTGCAACGAATTCCTCCTTTGCTCTTGCAAACGCAAGGCTTCTTCTGAAAAACTACGTCGCGGTGCAGGGATCCTTCCAGAGGAGCAACGGCATAGTTTTAGCTGGAAGGGCTTGGCAGAGCAGCCGGCGAGAAAAGGCCTCTCGCCATTCTCTTTCTTTCTGCCTGAATGCGGTCTCTTGGCAATTGCCAGGGCAAGGTTTCCCAGCACAAACTACAAAGCAGCAGCTCTCTCCTGGCAGAGGAAATCCCATGCAGTGTTGCCCTGGCGAGATAGTGTTGCTACAGCGAGGCCCAGGGAAAACAGACTGCCTGGAGAAATCCTAGCAAAGCCCTGTGTTTCCCCACAGGAATGTATGTCAGTTTCAGTTCTTTGCCAGCGACGGAGCTCAGAGGCAACGTCAGATTGTGTGTATCTCAGTGAGAGAAAGAACACTGTGACTTCCCCCGTTCCTCTGACGAAAGCGGTTAGAGGGAGAAAAGCGTCCTTTGCTTTCGCTTTCCCGCAGTGAGCTCGGCAGATCTGCCCTTCGCGAAGGGCCGTTTTCCCCGGAGAACTGCCTCGCGGTAGCCCTGTTCTGGAAGTGGAACGAGTATGCAGTGTTAGCGTTCAGCTATTGTGAAGGCTCGCTTTGGCCCAGGGCAAACGAAGCGCCGGGGGAAATCTTAGCAGAGCCCGGCGCCTTTCCACGGTTCAAAGCGTGGAACAGCAGACTCTTTTGCAAAGAAGAGAGCGCACAGGCAACAGCAGCCTGCACGTTTCTCAGTGAAAGGGAGAACTTCCTAACTTCATCCAGTCCTCTGAGCAAAGCAGGCAGAGGGAGAGAAACTTTCTTTCCTTCCTCTTTCCTGCAACGAATTCCTCCTTTGCTCTTGCAAACGCAAGGCTTCTTCTGAAAAACTACGTCGCGGTGCAGGGATCCTTCCAGAGGAGCAACGGCATAGTTTTAGCTGGAAGGGCTTGGCAGAGCAGCCGGCGAGAAAAGGCCTCTTGCCATTCTCTTTTCTTTCTGCCTGAATGCGGTCAATTGGCACTTGCCAAAGCAAGATTTCCCAGCACAACCGACAAAGCAGCAGCTCTCTCCTGGCAGAGGAAATCCCATGCAGTGTTGCCCTGGCGAGATAGTGTTGCTACAGCGAGGCCCAGGGAAAACAGACTGCCTGGAGAAATCCTAGCAAAGCCCTGTGTTTCCCCACAGGAATGTATGTCAGTTTCAGTTCTTTGCCAGCAACGGAGCTCAGAGGCAACGTCAGATTGTGTGTATCTCAGTGAGAGAAAGAACACTGTGACTTCCCCCGTTCCTCTGACGAAAGCGGTTAGAGGGAGAAAAGCGTCCTTTGCTTTCGCTTTCCCGCAGTGAGCTCGGCAGATCTGCCCTTCGCGAAGGGCCGTTTTCCCCCGGAGAACTGCCTCGCGGTAGCCCTGTTCTGGAAGTGGAACGAGTATGCAGTGTTAGCGTTCAGCTATTGTGAAGGCTCGCTTTGGCCCAGGGCAAACGAAGCGCCGGGGGAAATCTTAGCAGAGCCCGGCGCCTTTCCACGGTTCAAAGCGTGGAACAGCAGACTCTTTTGCAAAGAAGAGAGCGCCCAGGCAACAGCAGCCTGCACGTTTCTCAGTGAAAGGGAGAACTTCCTAACTTCATCCAGTCCTCTGAGCAAAGCAGGCAGAGGGAGAGAAACTTTCTTTCCTTCCTCTTTCCTGCAACGAATTCCTCCTTTGCTCTTGCAAACGCAAGGCTTCTTCTGAAAAACTACGTCGCGGTGCAGGGATCCTTCCAGAGGAGCAACGGCATAGTTTTAGCTGGAAGGGCTTGGCAGAGCAGCCGGCGAGAAAAGGCCTCTCGCCATTCTCTTTTCTTTCTGCCTGAATGCGGTCTCTTGGCAATTGCCAGGGCAAGGTTTCCCAGCACAAACTACAAAGCAGCAGCTCTCTCCTGGCAGAGGAAATCCCATGCAGTGTTGCCCTGGCGAGATAGTGTTGCTACAGCGAGGCCCAGGGAAAACAGACTGCCTGGAGAAATCCTAGCAAAGCCCTGTGTTTCCCCACAGGAATGTATGTCAGTTTCAGTTCTTTGCCAGCAACGGAGCTCAGAGGCAACGTCAGATTGTGTGTATCTCAGTGAGAGAAAGAACACTGTGACTTCCCCGTTCCTCTGACGAAAGCGGTTAGAGGGAGAAAAGCGTCCTTTGCTTTCGCTTTCCCGCAGTGAGCTCGGCAGATCTGCCCTTCGCGAAGGGCCGTTTTCCCCGGAGAACTGCCTCGCGGTAGCCCTGTTCTGGAAGTGGAACGAGTATGCAGTGTTAGCGTTCAGCTATTGTGAAGGCTCGCTTTGGCCCAGGGCAAACGAAGCGCCGGGGGAAATCTTAGCAGAGCCCGGCGCCTTTCCACGGTTCAAAGCGTGGAACAGCAGACTCTTTTGCAAAGAAGAGAGCGCCCAGGCAACAGCAGCCTGCACGTTTCTCAGTGAAAGGGAGAACTTCCTAACTTCATCCAGTCCTCTGAGCAAAGCAGGCAGAGGGAGAGAAACTTTCTTTCCTTCCTCTTTCCTGCAACGAATTCCTCCTTTGCTCTTGCAAACGCAAGGCTTCTTCTGAAAAACTACGTCGCGGTGCAGGGATCCTTCCAGAGGAGCAGCGGCATAGTTTTAGCTGGAAGGGCTTGGCAGAGCAGCCGGCGAGAAAAGGCCTCTTGCCATTCTCTTTTCTTTCTGCCTGAATGCGGTCAATTGGCACTTGCCAAAGCAAGGTTTCCCAGCACAAACTACAAAGCAGCAGCTCTCTCCTGGCAGAGGAAATCCCATGCAGTGTTGCCCTGGCGAGATAGTGTTGCTACAGCGAGGCCCAGGGAAAACAGACTGCCTGGAGAAATCCTAGCAAAGCCCTGTGTTTCCCCACAGGAATGTATGTCAGTTTCAGTTCTTTGCCAGCAACGGAGCTCAGAGGCAACGTCAGATTGTGTGTATCTCAGTGAGAGAAAGAACACTGTGACTTCCCCCGTTCCTCTGACGAAAGCGGTTAGAGGGAGAAAAGCGTCCTTTGCTTTCGCTTTCCCGCAGTGAGCTCGGCAGATCTGCCCTTCGCGAAGGGCCGTTTTCCCCCGGAGAACTGCCTCGCGGTAGCCCTGTTCTGGAAGTGGAACGAGTATGCAGTGTTAGCGTTCAGCTATTGTGAAGGCTCGCTTTGGCCCAGGGCAAACGAAGCGCCGGGGGAAATCTTAGCAGAGCCCGGCGCCTTTCCACGGTTCAAAGCGTGGAACAGCAGACTCTTTTGCAAAGAAGAGAGCGCCCAGGCAACAGCAGCCTGCACGTTTCTCAGTGAAAGGGAGAACTTCCTAACTTCATCCAGTCCTCTGAGCAAAGCAGGCAGAGGGAGAGAAACTTTCTTTCCTTCCTCTTTCCTGCAACGAATTCCTCCTTTGCTCTTGCAAACGCAAGGCTTCTTCTGAAAAACTACGTCGCGGTGCAGGGATCCTTCCAGAGGAGCAACGGCATAGTTTTAGCTGGAAGGGCTTGGCAGAGCAGCCGGCGAGAAAAGGCCTCTCGCCATTCTCTTTTCTTTCTGCCTGAATGCGGTCTCTTGGCAATTGCCAGGGCAAGGTTTCCCAGCACAAACTACAAAGCAGCAGCTCTCTCCTGGCAGAGGAAATCCCATGCAGTGTTGCCCTGGCGAGATAGTGTTGCTACAGCGAGGCCCAGGGAAAACAGACTGCCTGGAGAAATCCTAGCAAAGCCCTGTGTTTCCCCACAGGAATGTATGTCAGTTTCAGTTCTTTGCCAGCGACGGAGCTCAGAGGCAACGTCAGATTGTGTGTATCTCAGTGAGAGAAAGAACACTGTGACTTCCCCCGTTCCTCTGACGAAAGCGGTTAGAGGGAGAAAAGCGTCCTTTGCTTTCGCTTTCCCGCAGTGAGCTCGGCAGATCTGCCCTTCGCGAAGGGCCGTTTTCCCCCGGAGAACTGCCTCGCGGTAGCCCTGTTCTGGAAGTGGAACGAGTATGCAGTGTTAGCGTTCAGCTATTGTGAAGGCTCGCTTTGGCCCAGGGCAAACGAAGCGCCGGGGGAAATCTTAGCAGAGCCCGGCGCCTTTCCACGGTTCAAAGCGTGGAACAGCAGACTCTTTTGCAAAGAAGAGAGCGCCCAGGCAACAGCAGCCTGCACGTTTCTCAGTGAAAGGGAGAACTTCCTAACTTCATCCAGTCCTCTGAGCAAAGCAGGCAGAGGGAGAGAAACTTTCTTTCCTTCCTCTTTCCTGCAACGAATTCCTCCTTTGCTCTTGCAAACGCAAGGCTTCTTCTGAAAAACTACGTCGCGGTGCAGGGATCCTTCCAGAGGAGCAACGGCATAGTTTTAGCTGGAAGGGCTTGGCAGAGCAGCCGGCGAGAAAAGGCCTCTTGCCATTCTCTTTTCTTTCTGCCTGAATGCGGTCAATTGGCACTTGCCAAAGCAAGATTTCCCAGCACAACCGACAAAGCAGCAGCTCTCTCCTGGCAGAGGAAATCCCATGCAGTGTTGCCCTGGCGAGATAGTGTTGCTACAGCGAGGCCCAGGGAAAAGAGACTGCCTGGAGAAATCCTAGCAAAGCCCTGTGTTTCCCCACAGGAATGTATGTCAGTTTCAGTTCTTTGCCAGCAACGGAGCTCAGAGGCAACGTCAGATTGTGTGTATCTCAGTGAGAGAAAGAACACTGTGACTTCCCCCGTTCCTCTGACGAAAGCGGTTAGAGGGAGAAAAGCGTCCTTTGCTTTCGCTTTCCCGCAGTGAGCTCGGCAGATCTGCCCTTCGCGAAGGGCCGTTTTCCCCCGGAGAACTGCCTCGCGGTAGCCCTGTTCTGGAAGTGGAACGAGTATGCAGTGTTAGCGTTCAGCTATTGTGAAGGCTCGCTTTGGCCCAGGGCAAACGAAGCGCCGGGGGAAATCTTAGCAGAGCCCGGCGCCTTTCCACGGTTCAAAGCGTGGAACAGCAGACTCTTTTGCAAAGAAGAGAGCGCCCAGGCAACAGCAGCCTGCACGTTTCTCAGTGAAAGGGAGAACTTCCTAACTTCATCCAGTCCTCTGAGCAAAGCAGGCAGAGGGAGAGAAACTTTCTTTCCTTCCTCTTTCCTGCAACGAATTCCTCCTTTGCTCTTGCAAACGCAAGGCTTCTTCTGAAAAACTACGTCGCGGTGCAGGGATCCTTCCAGAGGAGCAACGGCATAGTTTTAGCTGGAAGGGCTTGGCAGAGCAGCCGGCGAGAAAAGGCCTCTCGCCATTCTCTTTTCTTTCTGCCTGAATGCGGTCTCTTGGCAATTGCCAGGGCAAGGTTTCCCAGCACAAACTACAAAGCAGCAGCTCTCTCCTGGCAGAGGAAATCCCATGCAGTGTTGCCCTGGCGAGATAGTGTTGCTACAGCGAGGCCCAGGGAAAACAGACTGCCTGGAGAAATCCTAGCAAAGCCCTGTGTTTCCCCACAGGAATGTATGTCAGTTTCAGTTCTTTGCCAGCGACGGAGCTCAGAGGCAACGTCAGATTGTGTGTATCTCAGTGAGAGAAAGAACACTGTGACTTCCCCCGTTCCTCTGACGAAAGCGGTTAGAGGGAGAAAAGCGTCCTTTGCTTTCGCTTTCCCGCAGTGAGCTCGGCAGATCTGCCCTTCGCGAAGGGCCGTTTTCCCCCGGAGAACTGCCTCGCGGTAGCCCTGTTCTGGAAGTGGAACGAGTATGCAGTGTTAGCGTTCAGCTATTGTGAAGGCTCGCTTTGGCCCAGGGCAAACGAAGCGCCGGGGGAAATCTTAGCAGAGCCCGGCGCCTTTCCACGGTTCAAAGCGTGGAACTGCAGACTCTTTTGCAAAGAAGAGAGCGCACAGGCAACAGCAGCCTGCACGTTTCTCAGTGAAAGGGAGAACTTCCTAACTTCATCCAGTCCTCTGAGCAAAGCAGGCAGAGGGAGAGAAACTTTCTTTCCTTCCTCTTTCCTGCAACGAATTCCTCCTTTGCTCTTGCAAACGCAAGGCTTCTTCTGAAAAACTACGTCGCGGTGCAGGGATCCTTCCAGAGGAGCAACGGCATAGTTTTAGCTGGAAGGGCTTGGCAGAGCAGCCGGCGAGAAAAGGCCTCTTGCCATTCTCTTTTCTTTCTGCCTGAATGCGGTCAATTGGCACTTGCCAAAGCAAGATTTCCCAGCACAAACTACAAAGCAGCAGCTCTCTCCTGGCAGAGGAAATCCCATGCAGTGTTGCCCTGGCGAGATAGTGTTGCTACAGCGAGGCCCAGGGAAAACAGACTGCCTGGAGAAATCCTAGCAAAGCCCTGTGTTTCCCCACAGGAATGTATGTCAGTTTCAGTTCTTTGCCAGCGACGGAGCTCAGAGGCAACGTCAGATTGTGTGTATCTCAGTGAGAGAAAGAACACTGTGACTTCCCCCGTTCCTCTGACGAAAGCGGTTAGAGGGAGAAAAGCGTCCTTTGCTTTCGCTTTCCCGCAGTGAGCTCGGCAGATCTGCCCTTCGCGAAGGGCCGTTTTCCCCCGGAGAACTGCCTCGCGGTAGCCCTGTTCTGGAAGTGGAACGAGTATGCAGTGTTAGCGTTCAGCTATTGTGAAGGCTCGCTTTGGCCCAGGGCAAACGAAGCGCCGGGGGAAATCTTAGCAGAGCCCGGCGCCTTTCCACGGTTCAAAGCGTGGAACAGCAGACTCTTTTGCAAAGAAGAGAGCGCACAGGCAACAGCAGCCTGCACGTTTCTCAGTGAAAGGGAGAACTTCCTAACTTCATCCAGTCCTCTGAGCAAAGCAGGCAGAGGGAGAGAAACTTTCTTTCCTTCCTCTTTCCTGCAACGAATTCCTCCTTTGCTCTTGCAAATGCAAGGCTTCTTCTGAAAAACTACGTCGCGGTGCAGGGATCCTTCCAGAGGAGCAACGGCATAGTTTTAGCTGGAAGGGCTTGGCAGAGCAGCCGGCGAGAAAAGGCCTCTTGCCATTCTCTTTTCTTTCTGCCTGAATGCGGTCAATTGGCACTTGCCAAAGCAAGATTTCCCAGCACAACCGACAAAGCAGCAGCTCTCTCCTGGCAGAGGAAATCCCATGCAGTGTTGCCCTGGCGAGATAGTGTTGCTACAGCGAGGCCCAGGGAAAAGAGACTGCCTGGAGAAATCCTAGCAAAGCCCTGTGTTTCCCCACAGGAATGTATGTCAGTTTCAGTTCTTTGCCAGCAACGGAGCTCAGAGGCAACGTCAGATTGTGTGTATCTCAGTGAGAGAAAGAACACTGTGACTTCCCCCGTTCCTCTGACGAAAGCGGTTAGAGGGAGAAAAGCGTCCTTTGCTTTCGCTTTCCCGCAGTGAGCTCGGCAGATCTGCCCTTCGCGAAGGGCCGTTTTCCCCGGAGAACTGCCTCGCGGTAGCCCTGTTCTGGAAGTGGAACGAGTATGCAGTGTTAGCGTTCAGCTATTGTGAAGGCTCGCTTTGGCCCAGGGCAAACGAAGCGCCGGGGGAAATCTTAGCAGAGCCCGGCGCCTTTCCACGGTTCAAAGCGTGGAACAGCAGACTCTTTTGCAAAGAAGAGAGCGCCCAGGCAACAGCAGCCTGCACGTTTCTCAGTGAAAGGGAGAACTTCCTAACTTCATCCAGTCCTCTGAGCAAAGCAGGCAGAGGGAGAGAAACTTTCTTTCCTTCCTCTTTCCTGCAACGAATTCCTCCTTTGCTCTTGCAAACGCAAGGCTTCTTCTGAAAAACTACGTCGCGGTGCAGGGATCCTTCCAGAGGAGCAACGGCATAGTTTTAGCTGGAAGGGCTTGGCAGAGCAGCCGGCGAGAAAAGGCCTCTCGCCATTCTCTTTTCTTTCTGCCTGAATGCGGTCTCTTGGCAATTGCCAGGGCAAGGTTTCCCAGCACAAACTACAAAGCAGCAGCTCTCTCCTGGCAGAGGAAATCCCATGCAGTGTTGCCCTGGCGAGATAGTGTTGCTACAGCGAGGCCCAGGGAAAACAGACTGCCTGGAGAAATCCTAGCAAAGCCCTGTGTTTCCCCACAGGAATGTATGTCAGTTTCAGTTCTTTGCCAGCGACGGAGCTCAGAGGCAACGTCAGATTGTGTGTATCTCAGTGAGAGAAAGAACACTGTGACTTCCCCCGTTCCTCTGACGAAAGCGGTTAGAGGGAGAAAAGCGTCCTTTGCTTTCGCTTTCCCGCAGTGAGCTCGGCAGATCTGCCCTTCGCGAAGGGCCGTTTTCCCCCGGAGAACTGCCTCGCGGTAGCCCTGTTCTGGAAGTGGAACGAGTATGCAGTGTTAGCGTTCAGCTATTGTGAAGGCTCGCTTTGGCCCAGGGCAAACGAAGCGCCGGGGGAAATCTTAGCAGAGCCCGGCGCCTTTCCACGGTTCAAAGCGTGGAACTGCAGACTCTTTTGCAAAGAAGAGAGCGCACAGGCAACAGCAGGCTGCACGTTTCTCAGTGAAAGGGAGAACTTCCTAACTTCATCCAGTCCTCTGAGCAAAGCAGGCAGAGGGAGAGAAACTTTCTTTCCTTCCTCTTTCCTGCAACGAATTCCTCCTTTGCTCTTGCAAACGCAAGGCTTCTTCTGAAAAACTACGTCGCGGTGCAGGGATCCTTCCAGAGGAGCAACGGCATAGTTTTAGCTGGAAGGGCTTGGCAGAGCAGCCGGCGAGAAAAGGCCTCTTGCCATTCTCTTTTCTTTCTGCCTGAATGCGGTCAATTGGCACTTGCCAAAGCAAGATTTCCCAGCACAACCGACGAAGCAGCAGCTCTCTCCTGGCAGAGGAAATCCCATGCAGTGTTGCCCTGGCGAGATAGTGTTGCTACAGCGAGGCCCAGGGAAAACAGACTGCCTGGAGAAATCCTAGCAAAGCCCTGTGTTTCCCCACAGGAATGTATGTCAGTTTCAGTTCTTTGCCAGCGACGGAGCTCAGAGGCAACGTCAGATTGTGTGTATCTCAGTGAGAGAAAGAACACTGTGACTTCCCCCGTTCCTCTGACGAAAGCGGTTAGAGGGAGAAAAGCGTCCTTTGCTTTCGCTTTCCCGCAGTGAGCTCGGCAGATCTGCCCTTCGCGAAGGGCCGTTTTCCCCCGGAGAACTGCCTCGCGGTAGCCCTGTTCTGGAAGTGGAACGAGTATGCAGTGTTAGCGTTCAGCTATTGTGAAGGCTCGCTTTGGCCCAGGGCAAACGAAGCGCCGGGGGAAATCTTAGCAGAGCCCGGCGCCTTTCCACGGTTCAAAGCGTGGAACTGCAGACTCTTTTGCAAAGAAGAGAGCGCACAGGCAACAGCAGGCTGCACGTTTCTCAGTGAAAGGGAGAACTTCCTAACTTCATCCAGTCCTCTGAGCAAAGCAGGCAGAGGGAGAGAAACTTTCTTTCCTTCCTCTTTCCTGCAACGAATTCCTCCTTTGCTCTTGCAAACGCAAGGCTTCTTCTGAAAAACTACGTCGCGGTGCAGGGATCCTTCCAGAGGAGCAACGGCATAGTTTTAGCTGGAAGGGCTTGGCAGAGCAGCCGGCGAGAAAAGGCCTCTTGCCATTCTCTTTTCTTTCTGCCTGAATGCGGTCAATTGGCAATTGCCAGGGCAAGGTTTCCCAGCACAAACTACAAAGCAGCAGCTCTCTCCTGGCAGAGGAAATCCCATGCAGTGTTGCCCTGGCGAGATAGTGTTGCTACAGCGAGGCCCAGGGAAAACAGACTGCCTGGAGAAATCCTAGCAAAGCCTGTGTTTCCCCACAGGAATGTATGTCAGTTTCAGTTCTTTGCCAGCAACGGAGCTCAGAGGCAACGTCAGATTGTGTGTATCTCAGTGAGAGAAAGAACACTGTGACTTCCCCCGTTCCTCTGACGAAAGCGGTTAGAGGGAGAAAAGCGTCCTTTGCTTTCGCTTTCCCGCAGTGAGCTCGGCAGATCTGCCCTTCGCGAAGGGCCGTTTTCCCCCGGGAGAACTGCCTCGCGGTAGCCCTGTTCTGGAAGTGGAACGAGTATGCAGTGTTAGCGTTCAGCTATTGTGAAGGCTCGCTTTGGCCCAGGGCAAACGAAGCGCCGGGGGAAATCTTAGCAGAGCCCGGCGCCTTTCCACGGTTCAAAGCGTGGAACTGCAGACTCTTTTGCAAAGAAGAGAGCGCACAGGCAACAGCAGGCTGCACGTTTCTCAGTGAAAGGGAGAACTTCCTAACTTCATCCAGTCCTCTGAGCAAAGCAGGCAGAGGGAGAGAAACTTTCTTTCCTTCCTCTTTCCTGCAACGAATTCCTCCTTTGCTCTTGCAAACGCAAGGCTTCTTCTGAAAAACTACGTCGCGGTGCAGGGATCCTTCCAGAGGAGCAACGGCATAGTTTTAGCTGGAAGGGCTTGGCAGAGCAGCCGGCGAGAAAAGGCCTCTTGCCATTCTCTTTTCTTTCTGCCTGAATGCGGTCAATTGGCAATTGCCAGGGCAAGGTTTCCCAGCACAAACTACAAAGCAGCAGCTCTCTCCTGGCAGAGGAAATCCCATGCAGTGTTGCCCTGGCGAGATAGTGTTGCTACAGCGAGGCCCAGGGAAAACAGACTGCCTGGAGAAATCCTAGCAAAGCCCTGTGTTTCCCCACAGGAATGTATGTCAGTTTCAGTTCTTTGCCAGCGACGGAGCTCAGAGGCAACGTCAGATTGTGTGTATCTCAGTGAGAGAAAGAACACTGTGACTTCCCCGTTCCTCTGACGAAAGCGGTTAGAGGGAGAAAAGCGTCCTTTGCTTTCGCTTTCCCGCAGTGAGCTCGGCAGATCTGCCCTTCGCGAAGGGCCGTTTTCCCCGGAGAACTGCCTCGCGGTAGCCCTGTTCTGGAAGTGGAACGAGTATGCAGTGTTAGCGTTCAGCTATTGTGAAGGCTCGCTTTGGCCCAGGGCAAACGAAGCGCCGGGGGAAATCTTAGCAGAGCCCGGCGCCTTTCCACGGTTCAAAGCGTGGAACTGCAGACTCTTTTGCAAAGAAGAGAGCGCCCAGGCAACAGCAGCCTGCACGTTTCTCAGTGAAAGGGAGAACTTCCTAACTTCATCCAGTCCTCTGAGCAAAGCAGGCAGAGGGAGAGAAACTTTCTTTCCTTCCTCTTTCCTGCAATGAATTCCTCCTTTGCTCTTGCAAACGCAAGGCTTCTTCTGAAAAACTACGTCGCGGTGCAGGGATCCTTCCAGAGGAGCAACGACATAGTTTTAGCTGGAAGGGCTTGGCAGAGCAGCGGCGAGAAAAGGCCTCTTGCCATTCTCTTTTCTTTCTGCCTGAATGCGGTCAATTGGCACTTGCCAAAGCAAGGTTTCCCAGCACAAACTACAAAGCAGCAGCTCTCTCCTGGCAGAGGAAATCCCATGCAGTGTTGCCCTGGCGAGATAGTGTTGCTACAGCGAGGCCCAGGGAAAACAGACTGCCTGGAGAAATCCTAGCAAAGCCCTGTGTTTCCCCACAGGAATGTATGTCAGTTTCAGTTCTTTGCCAGCAACGGAGCTCAGAGGCAACGTCAGATTGTGTGTATCTCAGTGAGAGAAAGAACACTGTGACTTCCCCCGTTCCTCTGACGAAAGCGGTTAGAGGGAGAAAAGCGTCCTTTGCTTTCGCTTTCCCGCAGTGAGCTCGGCAGATCTGCCCTTCGCGAAGGGCCGTTTTCCCCCGGAGAACTGCCTCGCGGTAGCCCTGTTCTGGAAGTGGAACGAGTATGCAGTGTTAGCGTTCAGCTATTGTGAAGGCTCGCTTTGGCCAGGGCAAACGAAGCGCCGGGGGAAATCTTAGCAGAGCCCGGCGCCTTTCCACGGTTCAAAGCGTGGAACTGCAGACTCTTTTGCAAAGAAGAGAGCGCACAGGCAACAGCAGGCTGCACGTTTCTCAGTGAAAGGGAGAACTTCCTAACTTCATCCAGTCCTCTGAGCAAAGCAGGCAGAGGGAGAGAAACTTTCTTTCCTTCCTCTTTCCTGCAACGAATTCCTCCTTTGCTCTTGCAAACGCAAGGCTTCTTCTGAAAAACTACGTCGCGGTGCAGGGATCCTTCCAGAGGAGCAGCGGCATAGTTTTAGCTGGAAGGGCTTGGCAGAGCAGCCGGCGAGAAAAGGCCTCTCGCCATTCTCTTTTCTTTCTGCCTGAATGCGGTCAATTGGCACTTGCCAAAGCAAGGTTTCCCAGCACAAACTACAAAGCAGCAGCTCTCTCCTGGCAGAGGAAATCCCATGCAGTGTTGCCCTGGCGAGATAGTGTTGCTACAGCGAGGCCCAGGGAAAACAGACTGCCTGGAGAAATCCTAGCAAAGCCCTGTGTTTCCCCACAGGAATGTATGTCAGTTTCAGTTCTTTGCCAGCGACGGAGCTCAGAGGCAACGTCAGATTGTGTGTATCTCAGTGAGAGAAAGAACACTGTGACTTCCCCGTTCCTCTGACGAAAGCGCTTAGAGGGAGAAAAGCGTCCTTTGCTTTCGCTTTTCCCGCAGTGAGCTCGGCAGATCTGTCCTTCGCGAAGGGCCGTTTTCCCCCGGAGAACTGCCTCGCGGTAGCCCTGTTCTGGAAGTGGAACGAGTATGCAGTGTTAGCGTTCAGCTATTGTGAAGGCTCGCTTTGGCCCAGGGCAAACGAAGCGCCGGGGGAAATCTTAGCAGAGCCCGGCGCCTTTCCACGGTTCAAAGCGTGGAACTGCAGACTCTTTTGCAAAGAAGAGAGCGCACAGGCAACAGCAGGCTGCACGTTTCTCAGTGAAAGGGAGAACTTCCTAACTTCATCCAGTCCTCTGAGCAAAGCAGGCAGAGGGAGAGAAACTTTCTTTCCTTCAATACTATCTCTCTATG
>NW_026975464.1:0-53486 GCF_030014295.1 Loxodonta africana
CTGATTTTCCAATTCTGCCAGTTTCACTGGCAGTTTGATATTTTCTTAACTTGGACTATGTTTACTGGGCATGTGGATTTGCTCTGAATGAACTGTTTGAATTCACTGCTCATTGTTCAAGTGCTTAACTTTTATCCTTCTGTGTAAAATGGAAATTGTTATTAAGCCTTGTCCTCTCCATTTCACATGATTTTCCAAATCTATCATTTGTGTATCACATTTTTGCAAGCTTTTTCCCCCAGAACAATCACTTGAGTCAGCACCATTTATTAAATAAATATAATTTTCTTGAAATGCTACCTTTGTAAGTTATTGTGACTTCTTAACAGATTTTCTGTTTCATTGGTCTACTTGTCACCTTCTATGCTATGTAATATCAATTTGTTCTGTTACCCGAAGAGATAGACACCTGTTACTATCCTGCTTTTTCATGTTTTACTTTGGTAAAACCGCCCTGGTTTTGCAGCGATTAAGTGCTCAACTGCTAATCCAAAGAAAGTTTGGCAGGTCGGACCCACCAGGTGGCTCCAAGGGAGAAAGACCTGGTGTTCTGCTCCCATAATGATTACGACCTAGAAAACCCTATGGGGCAGTCAGATGGGATGGCTTTGAGTCCAAAATCGCCTCCAAGTCTCGTAACAACAGGAATATTCCTTGTTATCTATTCTTTGTTATCTACTGTACTATTTGTAGCATATGATCACTGTATACAGTTCAAAACAACTATCTTAATATTCTGGCTAGAAATGCATTCCACTTATATATTAGTTTTAGGGACCTCCATTTAATTGACAAGACGTTCCATTTGAAAATATGGCATATTTTTGCATATATTCAGGTTTCATTTTATGTACTTTAATACATTGTCTTCCCTCATAGAGGTCCTTTGCTGCTCTGGTTAAAACAATGTTTTGCTAAATATTTTACAGTTTTGGACACAGTGTGGTACAGTCAAGTAGTAGGGGAAAGAGAACGGTCTGCCCTTCCCACCCTTGCCAATTTTAGACCCTTATTCTATACTGGAGAGAAACCATTGATTTTGATGCATTTGTCTTTTATGCAGGTATGTAATTATATCATCATTATTTTAAATATCTTTTAATACTTGTACTAGTTATTTAAATTTTCTAGTTCATTCCTTCACCTAAAAACTATGTTGAGTAATACCAAAATTTTTGTCTAGTTCCAAATTTATCAGAATGGGTTTAATATTTTTCCATTTATCTCACACCTGATAAGTTTGGGGATATTTTGTTATGCACCAATAGATAACTAATACTCTGAGCTACTGACCTTTATGGTAATCTACACACAACTTGTTTCTGACAGTTAAGTACTTCCACCTGGCCTCTGTTCAGCTGGGATACCATGATTTACATTGCTACTTGGCAGCCCAGCCTCCACTAAAACCTGAGCCTATAGAGAATTGTTCTTGTTAGCTGTCATCAAGTCATTTCTGACTCATGACCACCCCATGTGGGCATAGTAGAAGTGTTCAATAGGGTTTTCAAGGCTGTGATCCTTTAAAAGCAGATCGTCAGGACTGTCTTCTGAGGTGCTTTTGAGTAGGTTCAAACCACCAAACTTTCAGCTAGTATAGAACACTTAACTGTTTGCGGCGTCCAGGGACCCTCTGCAAAGGTACATATTGGTAAGCTCCATGTTGCTGGTGCTCCCCTCAGCTCTACATTCCTTATTCTTTTAATGAAATGGGTGTCCTTCAGGACCTCCAAGAAATGGTCTTATAGAAGACTAACTCAGACATGCCCACATATTGGAGGCTTTTATTCCCTCTTCCAACACCTGACACAGTAGGTCTGGTATTTCGATTTCATAGAATGTGGGCCGTTGCCTTTTCCAAACTTCCAAAAGCAATCCCACAGCATATTAAACCCATTTCCAGAACCCTTGCTATGGCAATAAATCCTTGTCAACAAACAAAGTCTACATAAGAATTACAGTGTTTCCTTGAATGGACAACATTTTACATGCCCCCATAAAGAAAATGCCTCAAGGGCAAAGTTTAAGAGTAAACCAAGGCATTTCCCATCACTCCTTACCTGAGAGGCTCTTTGTGAGGATTTCCTGACACACATGGCAAAGGACGTAGTAGACACTGCCTTCTTTTTTTACCTCTTCCCTCCTAAACAAACAGAGACCTTTGCTAAGATGTCAGGTGTCAATTCCCAACTCCTCTTCTTATCCTGTATGTAAGTTCTGTAATGAGACGAGGACCCAGGCAGTATTTCCCATCTTTCAAAGTTTCGAGGTCCAGTGAAATCCTGTTACAAGTCACTAGATCAGCCCAGGAGCTGGAAGACTGAAATTCCTGGTCCTCTGACAAGTGGGAAGGGCAGGATGGGATTGGGCAGAGCCTCCTTGACCATCACTTGCCCCAAGAGGCTCTGGAGGCTGCTTCATGTTATAAGTCAAAGGCCCTTCCAGCCCAGTCGCATAAGAGCAGCGAAAGACTTTTTCCATTGAAATAAAAGATGGGCTCAGGAGCAGCAGATTTGAGGCCATTCAGCTTCGGTCAGCTTTGCAGCTTCAGGACATCCTGGCCGCTGGTCACCTTCACAGCTGGGCCTTTATACCTTTTCACCTCTCTCTCCCTCCCATTTTTCTCCCAGTACCATGGGCTGTGGCTTCTGCTAGTTTCAATGATTTCAGTGTTTCAGTAGCTCCTCGCCCCGCTCAGAGGAGGCAGCTTTGCAGGGTGTGAGGGACAAACCCATAGTGCTGCTTAGGTGTCCTTCAACAGAAACAGTCCTGAGGTGACAAGCTGTCCTGACTGATCCTGACACCAAGACAGAGAGAAACTCAGTGAAAGGGTCATTGGCTTCTGCAAGTGTCAGCACTCTCAGGGTCATGTCCTGGGGTCATGCCCAATTGCAGGAAAAATGAACTGGCTCTGAACCAGTACACAGGCCCCGGAAGCCTCAGGAGGATTCTGTCTTAGTCTAACCCAGCACTGGGGAAATCCTCATGGGGTGGGAACAGTGATATCCCTGGGATCTTTATTCAAAAATCTCAGAGCAGTTGATACAGTCTTGGGAGGTGGGAAAAGAGAAAGCTTGGGACCACAGGGTGGCAAAAGAAGGAGCCTCTTATCACTCACTCTCTCTGGGGTCTTGTTCAGGTTTTTTTTTTTTAATGCAACTTGGGCTCCAGGCAGGCACTTATTGCTAAAGTTCTATTTCTCTGTTTTAATTTGTGATATCTAAGTCAAATCTGGAGTCTTGAGCTCATTTTGATAATTCGTCTTTAGTCTGTGCAGACAAGAGTCCGCTCACAGCCATAATGAGAGCAGAGGAAATAAATTCCCTAGCCTAGACCAGGGCTGGCTCTCTTGCTCCTCAAAATAAGAGTACCACACTTGGGGAGCTCTCCTAGGGCAGCACAGGCGGTGAGTCCAGTCTGGGGCCCTGGGAGGGGGACAGAGGTGGGTGCCAGGCAGTATGGCCTCTGTGGCTTCACCTTCTCCTCCGGGAAGTGCATCTCGAAGGCCTCCACATTCGGATCCTGACGCTAACCAGAAGTTCCCACCCTTCTGTGTCCACTGTCTGGACCCAAGTCCCCATATGCCTCCTCTGCCCTCCTATCCCATCATAAGCACTATGATAAGGCTTAGGTATATACCCTGGATCTCGCCCTCTATGGCCTTAGGCTTCCCCTAATTCTATTGGGACCTGCCAGCCTGCTGAGTCTGAGGTCCAGGTGGGGCTGGGTGGGCTGGGACTGTCACAAAAGGCTCCCGAAGCCAGCTCTTTCCTGCTCCTCGCCAGCTTGTGGTAGGGCTGCCCGGGACCTCGCGCCTCCCCCGGGTGCCCTTCTCTGAGCATCCCTGCTGCCCCCTCCCCTAGCTCTTGAGGCGCCTTCTCTTGATGCACAGGTGCAACTGGGCACCTCACCACACTGAACCCGAAGTCGGTTCTCAGCTAGATTATAGACCTGAACCTGAAATGCACAACCTTAAAACCACTAGAACCAATAACTTGTTGTCATCTAATCCATTCCAACTCATAGGGACCATAAAGGGCAGAGTAGAACTGCCCTATAGGGTTTCCAAGGAGCGCCCGGTGGACTTGAACTGCCAACCTTTTAGTTAGCAGCTGTAGCTTTTAACCACTACTCCACCAGGTTTCTTAAAACTGCTAGATAGGTGTGAAATGAAAAAAGAAAAAAAAAGGAAAATAAAAAAAATTTAAGAAAAAGAACAATTACAGAATATATAAAAGAAAAAAATAACAAAACAAAAAAACAACTACAAAAAAATCACATAATATGAGACTGTAACCTCACATTATGGACTCAAGGAGGCTGGGTTGTATCTTTCTTTGCAAATAAGTCTTAGATAAGGGAATTGGTACCAGGAGTAGATACACACTCTCACTTCAGGAAAATGGAAAATCTGGGATTAATTGACCTGGATGAGGTGGAAAACAGTGATAACCACATAATATTTAAAGATGAAATCCTAACAGCCTAAAACATGCAGTGGAAATTTGTCTAAGTAAAGTAGCATCAGAAGAGGCCTTTAATCACTACACAAAATGGGTCAGTAGTTCGAGATCTCCCTACAAAGATGGAATCAACTCGATGGCCAACTGGTTTTGGGTTTGGTAGATCACTTTTAGGCAGGTTCCAGCAAACATGCAAAAAACAGATCATTTCAACCTTGTACACAGTCAATAAAGAAGAGAAAGCTATGAGATGCTCCCCAACTTGTTCCCTAAGGCTACTTTAATATTGATACCAAATTAGAAAAGGAAGGTATAAGAAGAGTTACAGGACAAGCACACTAAGCAACTGAGATGCAAAAACCTACATAAAATGCTGGCAAAGAAATCCAGCAAAGTATAAAGCACGTAATATGCGAGCATCAAGGGGGGTTATTGTCAGCATACAAGCTTGAGTGAATGTTAAAGATTTAATAATTTAATTCACCACATGTGTAGGTTAAGGAAGAAAAGACATAGGTTCACCTCAAGAGACGGTGAAAAGGCAGTGATAAAATCCAACCACACTGAGACATAAGAACTCTGAGCAAACATGGAACAGAAAAGGAGTTCCCGAATATGGAAAACTACAACTCGCATGATAATTCCTGGTGAAATGTGGGACATTCTCTTTAAAATTAATTAGAAATAAAATAAAGATGTTTTCTCTCATTATTTCTATTAAATATTTAACACGGGAGTACAAAAAGAAAAACATATAACTCTTATTATTCATAGATTACAGGAATGTCTCCACAGAAAAATTTAAGAACCATAGAAAATATTAGAATTAATATTAGTTAATCATAAATTTTTTTTTTTTATAAATACAAAGTAAAAAATAAAGTGAATGTCTATGCAGCAGCATCAAGGCAACTCTGTCATAGCTCTCAGTGAAAGCAGAGGACACTGACAGGGAAACAGCAGGATTCAGGTGGGCTAGACCACGGAGGGGAGAGCACTATTTTACACTGGGCTGGATTTATAAGCACAGGTATGTGTGTTAGTTACCTAGTGCTGCTGTAAGAAAAAAAAAATGACAGTTGGGTGGCTTTAAAGAACAGAAATTCATTTTCTCACAGTTCAGGAGGCTACCTGCCTGAATTCAGGGCACGGCTCACGTCTACTTCAGCTTCTAAAAGCTTCCAGCCACCCTTTGTGTTCCTGGTCTTGTAGATGCATCTGCTCCGTTGTCTGTCTTCCTCTGCCACTGAGTGTGTCTGTGTCTATTCTGCTCTTTGTATAACTCAGAAGGGACTAGGTTTAGGACCCAACCTACACTGGTATGGCCTCGTCAATATAATTTTAAAATCCCTTATATCCAAATCAGGTCACATTTACTGGTACAGTGGTTAGGATTTCAACATACCTTTTGGGGTTACACAATTCAGTCCATAATAGTGCCCTCACCAGATACTCTGGACTGAGAATACTAGCATGAGCAGTTGAGAATGGTTCTATTTTTTTTTCTGCATTAGTTGTTTGTAACTTGTCTCAATGGTCACTCATATGAACTTTGGAGCAACTTATTATGAAGACCCTGACCAACCTTTTGTACCCATGTCCATTGTGTGGAAAAACACACAGACTCCCATCACTGAAGCCTTGGGAAATCCATTGATAAGTGTGGGGAATGGAGTTGGGACCAGAATTGTTTCGTGGCCTTGATAACATGGCATAGCTGTTAGATACCCACATGGAGATGTCAGGTAATAATACTAACAGCTAACACTTACTGAGTACATGCACTGGTGCCAGGATTCTTGTAAGGGCTTCTCCTTTCCTAAGATATTTGTTCTGCTTGATAGCCCTGTGAGGAATGTACCATTATAATGCACATTTTATACATGAAGAGGCCGATACAGAGATTTAAGCTGATATTTGAGTATAAGTCTGGACCCAAGAGGAGTTGAAATGGCTGGAGGTGTGAATCTCACATCCTCAGCTACAGACCGATGGCTGTGGACTCACTGAGGCATCTCAGAGAGAGGGTGTCAACACAGAGAGAGGACTAAACACCGAGCGCTAGGGCACCCTGACGCCTACAAGCTGGCCAGGTGAACCACAGCCAATAAAGCTCTCTGAAGGTCAGTGTGGTTCCTGGAAGGTGGTCTGTCCTTTCTCTAGGCCGAATTTCCCACTGCCTCTCCCACCTGCACTGGCTTGTCCCCTTCCTAATGGCAGGGACAGTGTGTAACTTTCACCACTGCCCAAGATCCCAAGGTTACAATAACATTGGTATGGAAAGCAGAATGATGGAGTCAGGAAGCCTGGTGGTCACATGCAACCAGTTGGAAACGGAAAAGAGGAAATAAAGACGGGGAGAAGACCGTGAGCCAGAGGAGTGGGAGAAATGAATATTTCCTGAGTGCTAAGTAAGGCTGGGCGACTGCTAGTGGCATGTAGTTCCTCACTTAAACTTCAGAGGGACACAATGGGTGGAATAGACATTGCTATCCACTTTCATCATGCAAACGTTTTATTATCTTTGATTTTAACAGTAACTTCTTACAAAAACAAATGAGAAAATAGAAAAGAGTATAATAAAAGAATAAAAAAAGAAAACATCTCATCAATTCAGTACTATCATTTTGCCTCAGCAGCTACACATTTTTGTTGTTGATGTAAATATAACACACAACCTTTGCCAAGTGAACGAGTTATAAAGGTGTACACACTATTGACAGGAATTACATTAATAGGCTGTGCAACCCTACCCTTAATCAGTGTGATTTTTCCATAATTGTAAACAGAAACTCAGTTTCCATATGCAATAAAAAAAAATATGCAATAACACCCCTTTATTCCCTCCCTCCTGTCCCTGGGAACCCCTATAAACTTTCGTCTCTATACATTTGCCTGTTTTTGTAAAAGGCATGCTTTTTAATTTGAAAGTTCATGACAAGCTACAAGGGAGAAATCATGTGGAAGCAGAAGTTATTTGCAATACATACATCCTACTACAAACTTGGTTCTAAAATATGCAAAGGATGATTCATAAAGAAAAAAAACAATTCAATAGACAAGTAAATACTTGAGTGCTCTCTAAAAGATTTCTGTATGGCCAACATACATATGGAAAGGGACTACATCAGTTATCAGAGGAATTCTAATAAAAGCTCACAATGTGATCCTAACCCTGCACACCAGAATGGCTAAAATAAAAAAAAAAAAATGGAAATACCAACTATTTGGTAGAACACGGAGCAACTGGAATTCTAATCTACTGCTAGTGAAAGTGCAATTTGGTACAACCACTTTAAAAATGCTTTGGCCATATCTACTACAGCTGTGAACATCCATATATTCTATGACCCAGCAATTCTACTTCTAGATACATACCCAATAGAAATGGGTACATATGTTCACCAGAACACATAAGTCTAACCATCTGCTAAGGAATGAACACCCTCCTTCTGAATGCCTAACTTTTGTTTTTAATTGTTCTTTAGATGAAGGTTTACAGAGCAAAGTAGCTTCTCCTTAAACAGTTAGGACATATATTGTTTTATGACATTGGTTACCAACTCTAAGACATGTCAACACTCTCTCTTCTTGACCTTGGGTCCCCTATTACCAGCTTTCCTGTCCTCTCCTGCCTTCTAGTCCTTGTTCCTGGGCTGGTATGCCCCTGGAGTCTCATTTTGTTTTATGGGCCTGTCTAATCTTTGGTTAAGGGTGAACCTCAGGAGTGACTTCTTTATTGAGCTAAAAGGATGTCTGGGGGTCATATTCTCAGGGTTTCTCCAGTCTCTGTCAACCTAGAATTCTGGGTTTTTTTTTTTTTTTTAATTAGGATTTTCTTCTATATTTTTCTCCAGTCCTGTCCTGAATGTCTCACTTAAAAAGCACTATTCTCGTCTGTTCTAAGGTGATGGCCATATATAATGATAAACTTATAAAGAAAAGTCTAGAGCTTTCTGTTAAATGCAGCAGCAAATCTCTGGAGGCTCATGTTCTTATAGCTTCTGCTCCCTCTGGAGCTACTGCTTCTGTCTGTCCTTCTGCTGGGCTGCACCACATGGAACCAGTTATAAAATTCAACCTCATCTTATAAATTCACAGGAGTCCTACTCACACAAAATTTTTATTGGCTATGAGAACAGGTGTGTAGAGGAGGTATAGAAGGGATTTCTATTGCAGCAAAGCAAAACCTTAATATGAAATGGCTGGGAATGGCGGGCCTCCTTCTGTAAAAATGCTTTTCTACATGGAATATGGGAAAATGCAGTTAAGATATGGCTTATGCAAAAAGGCAAAAAGGAGTGCTTGCAGCAATTTGGTAATCATTTAGATCACCTGTAAAAATATTTTCATCCTTTTTCTCATAGCTTACAGGAAATGAAATTCCAAAAGGATCGCATATTTAAAAGTAAAATACGTCACCATACAAATTTCAGAAGAAACTATGAGAGATTTTGTTTTGCTTTTTGTTGGTAAAAAACAAAGATTATCTAAAAATCCCAAAGCTGTGAAGGCTAAAACTGGTAAGATACAGATACAGATGTTTGGCATATGAAAAACTATATGAAGAAAGCAAAAATACAGGCAAAAATCTGAAGAAAAATTCGTAGGCTAAGGATTTGAATAGACATTTCTCCAAAGAAGATATAGAAATGGTCAATAATCACATGATAAGAAGCTCAACCTCATTAGTCATTAGGGAAATGCGAATCAAAACCAAAACGCACTATTATTTCAAAACCACTGAGATGGCTCAAATCAACAGGATGGACAACACAAGTGGTGAGGATGTGGAGAAACTGGAACCCTCATACATTGCTGGTGGACATGTAACATGATCCAATCGTTTTGGAAAACAGTTAGGTGCTTGCTCAGAAAGTTAAACATAGAGTTAGCATGAAACATAGCATTCCACTCCTAGGTATGCATCCAGGACAACTGAAGCACGTTCACATTATAACTTACAAAAGAATTTTCATAGCAGAATTATTTATAAATAGCCAAAATGTGGAGAGAATCCAAAAGTCATGAATTGATAAACTGTGATATACTCGTAAAATGGAATATTACTCAGCCATTAAAAGGCATCAGGTACTAATACATGGCACTATATGGACAAACCTTGAGAACGTTATGCTAAGTGAAAGAAGCCAAACAGAAATGACCGCATGGTGCATGATTCCATTTACATGAAATACCCAGAACAGACAAACCAACACAGACAGAAAGTAGATTAGCAGTTGCTATGTCTTGGAGGAAAGGAGTAATGAGATGACTACTAATATGTAGGGCGTTTATTTACAGGGTACTGAAAATATCCTGAAGCTAGACAGTGGTGATTGTTGCACAACTCTGTCCATATACTAGCAACCACACAATTGTGCACATTATAAAAGGCAATGTTATGGCCGGTGAATTATATCTCAATAGAAATATTTGTGATTCCCGAAAGACTAACATTTCAATGAAATATATACAATCCATAAATCAGTAGGCGAAAACAACGCATTTTACCATATCTCTCTCCAGCCAAAGTGAAGGGGGTACATTCTATTAATACATCTTATTTTTTTATCTCTTCATGAACAAGTTCTGTTCTCATTATACATAACTAGTCTCCATTTCTAATTATACATAACCAGTCTCCATTTCCTTATGCCTGTTTTCACTATTGTAACTACATAAACAGAGCACTTCCATGGCTTTTATAAAAACCCACCCACTCATTCAATCAGACATATCATATTTGGAAGCTTCTTAGGTGCCAGGAACTAGGATACTCTGACCAACACAGCAGACAAGGTCCTGCCTGCATGGGCCTTCTATTTTTGTGGAGCACTCAGATGATAAACCAGCCAAACAGTATGTAATGTTACCTAACATCAGGAGGGAGACGTATAATTTTGGAGGTGTCCCAAGCTGTGTCTCTCTCATGAAGAGTTCCCTCTTGCCTCTGAACCCAGTGGAAAGTAAACACTTTGAAGGAACTGTGAGGTCAGTAAGTGTGAAAAAAGACATTTCATTTCAGTTTCATTTTGTTGGTTTTACCTGCTACGCTGTCGACATTTTTTTAAACACTATCCTGCAGCTGACATCAACCAACCCCCCAAAAAACAAAAACAAAACCCGATGCCATGCAGTCGATTCCGACTCACAGCGACCCTGTAGGACACAGTAGGGTCTCCAAGGAGTTCCTCGTCTTAGCGCACAAATAATTCCTGCTTATGAGAATCTGAAAGTTGTTCACTGTGGATGTGTGAGGGACTCAGTAACACTTGCAGAGATTCCATGTGGGTGTGGTGCTCAAGTGTGAGAATCGGGGGGAATGGACCCCATGGCACTTTGCATCCTTCTGGAGATTATGACACAACAAACATTCCCTCCTCATCGTCCTGCATCTTGTAAGAGAACAGAGGGAATTGTTAGGCAGAACCATTTGAAAATGCATGGCAAGAAATTTTATTGAAACATTAAATTCAAAATAAAATCTTCCTATGTTTTTCAACCTTCCCTACCTCATTTCAAGAGGTAACTGGACTCACAGAGTTAAAGCCCTGAAACTTCGAGACTCTGAAGAGTCTGTTGGAAGAGTCTCAGCTCATTGCAGTAATCACACCGAGTGAACTGGAAACCAAGGGAAGAGTGGGAGTCAGACAGCAGAGACCTACACATTGGGAAGGGGTGAGGCCTGCTTCTTGATAATGCCCTGGGCTAGGTGGCAGCACCTCAAAGGGTAATGCAGGCACACAAGTAGACAAACCACGTTATGGTGTTCCCAGCCCTGCCAAGGTTCTCATGCTCCATCTGAGAATGGAAGCAGCAGAGACAATGCTTCTAGAGAGATCACCCACATAGGCTGAGGCGATGGGTGTGTTAAAGATCTTCAAACCTTGGTCTTTCTTTAGACCCCGGGGTACCTAGAAAATAAACCAACACCAAATATACCCCTGCAAAGAAGTAAGGTTAAAATTTTACCCCAATTTTGTAAGCCGAGAGCTCTGAGTTGGAATTCAGTTTATTTAAAGAAATATCAAGTTTTCTTGTACACATGAATTTGTGCTGATTCACTTACAATTCGTATTATTCATTCATCCACGAAGTCAGCAAACATTTACACTATAACAGCTACATGTGAGACCCTAAGGCAGTTGCTCTTGATGATGAAATGACTCAGAGAATTTCCCTCAATGCCTGGTGAGAGAAACAGCCAAGTTAACAGTTGTATCAGTCATGTATTGCTCTGTAACAAATGACCCCAAATTGTCGTGTCTTAAAAGAGCAACAATTTACCAGCTCACAATTTTTCAAGTTGTCAGTTTGGAGCTCTTCTGATCTGGGCCAGCCTCAGTGGCTCACAACACGGCTTCCTCATGTGTCTACAATTTGCTTCCAGGTAGCTGGGAGCCAGTTCATAACATCAAGTCAGTGAAACCGCTGGATCCTCCCTCCATTGGTCTTCCATCATCTAGCAGGCTGGCCTGAGGATGTTCCCATGAGTTCTCAGGGTTTAAGAGCAACAAAAGGGAAGTCTCAATGTAAAGTCTTTCAACTCTCTCATTTTATCAGGTTTTCTACCATCCCAATGTCCAAAACAATAATGTCAGCCCCAACTAAGGGATGGAGAAAGACTCCTACTGCTAATGAAAGGCTCTCCAGAGTCTCATAGAAGGCATGGGCACAGACAGCAGATAAATGTGTAGACATTTCTTACATCAACCACAAAAAGTAAATGCAATTGTGTTTTATGCTGTGGTAAAGGGTTTTGCAGGTACAATGGAGTAGGGAGCAAGAAGTGAACAAATCTACCAGGAGGATATTTAGGGACGTGATGTCTGAACCAAGTTGAGAATATGATTGGATAGTTAAGGGGTGACAAAAGGCCCGGGTCCAGGAAGCCCCATGTCTTCTCCAGAGAGAAGTCTGAGGAGACAGGCTGAAGCCACTGAGGCATTTGGTACATTTGTGACCAGATGCAGATCATCTTTTGTTCTACTGTTTTCCAACCACTCATCCCTATTTATAGTTTGGAGTCATACAAGAGTAGACCCTAGCATTTCCCTGTTGAAAATTTATTTTCCTCTGAGAAGTCATCACCACCCCAATGTTCTTAATTGCTTCCTCAAATGCTGTCTCCATTTACCAGCTCCTTTTCTAAATGGGCTCCAGAGTGAAAGCAGAGCCTGGAAGATGCACAGGTCATGGACTTTCCCCAAGTCAACTCCTAAACCTCCCATTCTGGCTGACCACAAATTCCTGAGTCTTAGCATTTTATGGTGAGCTCATAAGCCCAATCTGTTCCAGTGGGGTCAGTTCTCTTAACCACCATGCTTCACCAGAGAGTAGGCCATCAGATGGGATGGGAGAGAAAATCTAGTCACGGGGAAGAGCCTGTGTGAAGCCTCACAGGCTAAGGAGACCTGAGAGGTGTTCAGAGTGGACGTTGTATGACCAGGGCTGGAGAGACACGATTCCAAGAGAGTCAAATGAGAAGTTTTGGAGAAATCAACTCCTGGTCACACTGTAACGATTCCATGTACTCTCTCTCTCCCCACCAAGGGATAGTAACGACATGGAGTGCAGAGAAAAGTTGCAATTCCTTTTTTATATCCAAGCCCCCTTTTCCCAGTCTGGGACTGGCAGTATTCAGGCTCCTACTTGAACTGTTTCATATTTTTCTTTTTCCTGTGTTTCTATTCAAAGTGGGACCATGGAACTGAGCAATGTCAGGAATGATGTCACACAGGGTTATGGAAGCCATGCCGTTCATGCTGATCTCACCTACTCTTTTGGAGAGGGTGTCGATCTGAGATCCTGTGGGAGAGCACCTGGAACTACTCTATCACAGAAATTCTGGACTAAACCGGGGTCCCCAAGTCACCAAACGGTCATGCATCATGAAGAACTGGGAAAAGGGATAAAGATCCTTCAGAACATCATTATGATTGGACATCTTCACCCAGAGAGGATGAAACACTGATACAGAAGGAAGAGGCCTTTCTCTAAGACTCTAGATAAGGGTGAGAGGAAAAATTGTCCCAGATTGATGTGTGTTACGGAACAAAGGGTCTGGTTTCCACCAGAAAAGACAGCCATGATAGGACAAGATGAAGGAATTGGGAATGGATAAGGTCATAAGGAGGAGCGTCCTGAGAAAGCATTTCCTGTCATTTGGTGGACAATTAACCAAATTCTTATATCAACAAGAAATGTAGGAAAAAGTGAGGGATCAAGCTACAGAATTCATTGGGAGTTTGAGAGCTTTCCAGAACAGATTCAGACGAGGCACTCTGCTGTTTAAGATCTGTACCTGGTGGAAAGGAAGGAAGCCAGTGGACAACTAGGGCAGAGAGTAGAGGATGGGGCAAAGGGTGGTTAGAGAGAAGCGTACTTATTATATTTTCTAATGACATGATATTAATGTACTATGTGAAGAATTAAGAAAATATCTCAGGAGGTTCTGGCAGTGAGAAGTTGAAGGAGCCCAGAGCCCACATCATTGAGGGCAGAAGATGGCTTGCAGACTCCTCCCCTAGATCCAGCAACTCCCCTTCTCCTCCTATGTCTTCTCCCCACATCTCCCGAAGGGCCTAAGAAACCCTTACAGCAAAGAGAGCTGTAGGATAGAATTTTTTTACATTCCTACTTTTCTTAACCTGAATTTTGTCTAGGATCTTTAATTTGCCACTCCTTTCAGGGCAGTTTTGTTGCCCTCTCCACTACCATTATTTTTGCTGCCCCCCACCACTACTCCAGTGCTGCCCTCCACTGGCCCTATTTCCTTTTGCTTCCTAGGTTTCTAACTGGCCTCTAAAACCCTCTTGAGAGATCCTCTGCTACAACTTCTGTCACGGAGTTTGCACTCCACTCCCAAGCTGCTTCCATCTCTTTCTTCCTTAACTCGCCAATCCTACCTTCATACTCAGAAAAATACAGACCCTTATGTTGACATATACAACCCACCCACACACACAGTTGATGTGGTTGTGTCTTGGCTACTGAGATTTGTACCATCGGACTCTCAAATATGGACATCTCTTTCTGCCTCACACTGAAAGAGTATTTCTCATAATGACATGGTGAGAGCTTTCTGTTCAGGGAAAGGCAATTTTAAAGGAGAAGCTTTAAATTATACATATACAAATTTTGCTCTAAGTATAATTTTTTGAATAACAGGTCTTCCTTTAATGGCCACATAAACCAGGGACTCCATCAGCCTGAAACCAGAAGAACTAGGTGGTGTGCAGCTACAGTCAATAACTGCCCTGACAGAGGATACTTGCAAGTTATAAAAATGATGGTACCCTCAAATACAGCCCTTATACTGAAAGAAAAGACCAATATGAGTGTCAGAGATACTCTGAAACTTGCTCTTGAACGTAAAGTAGCTAAAGGAAATGAAAGAAAAGATGAAGTAGAAGAGCTGAAGAGAAGATTTCAAAGGGCGGCTCGAGAAGACAAAGTATGATAATGACATGTGCAAAGACTTGGCGTTAGAAAAACAAAAGGGAAGAACATGCTTGGCATCTCTCAAGCTAAAGGAACTGAAGAAAAAATCCAAGCCTCGACATGCAATAGTGAAGGATTGTACGGGCAAAATATTGAACAACACAGGAAGCATCAAAATAAGATGGAAAGAATACACAGGGTCACTGCACAGACACACACACACACAAAAGCATGGGTCGATGTTCAACCATTTCAGGAGGTAGCATGTCATCAAGAACTGATGGTATTGAAGGAAGAAGTCCAAGCTTCACTGAAGGCATTGGCAAAAAACAAGACTCCAAGAACTGACAGGTACCAATTGAGATGTTGCAACAAACAGATGCAGCACTGGAGGTGCTCAATCGTCTATGCCGAATAATTTAGCCATCCGATTGGAAGAGATCCATGTTTGGGCACATTCCAAAGAAAGTGATTCAACAAAATTCAGAAACTATCAAACAATATCATTAATATCAAAACCCAGTAAAATTTTGCTGAAGATCATTAAAAAGAAGTTGCAACAGGAATTCAAGTCAGATTCAGAAGAGGATATGGAATGAGGAATATCATTACTGATGTCTGATGGATCTGGGCTGAAAGCAGAGAATACCAGAATACCAGAAAGATGTTTCCATGCGTTTTATTGACTATGAAATGGCATTAAACTGTGTGAATCATAACAAATTATGGGTAACACTTCAAAGAACGGAAATTCCAGAACACTTAAGTTTGCTCATTTGAAACCTGTACATAGACCACGAGGCAGTTCTTCAGAGAGAACAAGGGGTACTATGTGGTTTAAAATCAGGAATAGTTTGTGTCACGGTTCTATCCTTTCATCACATTTATTCAATCTGTATGCTGAGCAAATAATCCAAAAAGCTGCACTCTATGAAAAAGAACGTGGCATTAGGTTTAGAGGAAGATTCATTAACAACCTACAATATGCAGATAACACAAACTTGGTGAAAGTGAAGAGGACCTGAAGCACTTAGTGGTGAATATCAAAGACTACAACCTTCAGTATGGGTTGCACCTCAACATAAAGAAAACAAAAATCTTCACAACTGGACCAATAAGCAACATCATGATAAACAGAGAAAAGATTGAAGTTATCAAGGATCTCATTTTATTCAGTTCCCCAGTCCACGCTCATGGAAGCAGCAATCAAGGAATCAAATGATGTATTGCAAATCTGCTGCAAAGAACTCTTTAAGCTGGTGACAAGCACAGATGTCACTCTGAAGGCTAAGGTGTGCCTGACACAAGCCATGACATTTTCAAACGCCTCATACGCATGTGAAAGCTGGACAATGAATAAGGGAAACCGAAGAAGTGCTGCCTTTGAATTATGGTGTTGGTGAACAATATTGAATATACCATAGACTGCCAGAAGAACAAACAAATCTGTCTTGGAAGAAGTACAGCCAGAATATTCCTTACAAGCACAGATGGTGAGTGTTTGTCTCACATACTTTGGACATGTTATCAGGGGAGACCAGGCCCTGGAGAAGGACATTATGCTTGGTAAAGTAGACAGTGAAAAAGAGGAAGACCCTCAGTGAGATGGATTGACACAGTGGCTGCAACAATGGGCTCCAGCATAATAACAAGTGTGAGAATGGCACAAGACTGGCCAGTGTTCTGTTCTGCTGTATATAGGGTCACGATAAATTAGAACTGACCTGATGACACCTAACAACAATACCCTGTTCGGCTCACTGCCTGTCTCTTAGTTTGCTGTACTGTGGTGGTTTGGATGTTGCTATGATGCTGGAAGCTAGGCCACCAGTATTTTAAATACCAACAGGGTTATCCATGGTGGACAGGTTTCAGTGGAGCTTCAAGACTAACACACACTAGGAAGAAAGACCTGGAGATTTACTTCTGAAAATTAGACAATTAAACCCTTACAGATCACAAGAGAATACTGTCCAATTCACTTGCTTTGGACATGTCATCAGGAGAGATTAATCAGTCCTAGAGGAGAATATCATGGTTGATGAAGAAGAAGGCCAACAAGGCTGTAGGAGACCCTTGGTGAGATGGACTGGCACATTAGCCATAATGATGGAATCTAAATTGCTGGCACTTGTGAGGATGACACAGGACCTGGCAACCTTTAGTTCTGTGGTACCTAAGTTCACCATTAGTCGGAGTCACCTCAATGGCAGCTAGCAAAACATTACTGTTTGAGAGGAGAACTGAGATATGAACTTGATACAATATACCAAATATTAAAATGTTCAAAGATCTCATGTTTACTATAAAAGAATAGGAATTGAAAATACAACTTTCAAATCGCTAGAAGGAAAAAAAAAGTAAGAGAAATTTCATCATTCCAATAAAAAAAGAAACAGGAAAAGCAGAATAATAATAAAAAAAAAGAACAGTGAATATGAAGTATAATATGGGAATTATGTCTAAATGTATGAGTAATAGCAAGAAAAAGGGATTAATACCTAAGGAAAAAACATGTACACTCAGCTTAGACTTGCAAATCCACCCATATCTTATTTATAAAAGAAAGTTAAAACATAATGTTAGAAACTTTTAAATTATGTAAATGAAGAAATTTCTACTGTTAATGACTACATGAACAACCCTCTGCCAGATACTGTTGATACAGAAATGATTAAGAAAAGATTCCTTGCAGTCTGGTGAGAGAAACAGCCCAGTTAACAAATCAGTTATCAATTGCTGTATAACAAATGACCCAAAAATGAAGCGCCTTAAAAGAACAAGCAGTTACTTCGCTCACAGTTTTGCGGGTTGGCAGTTTGGGGTTCTTCTGGTCTGGGGCAGACTCAGCTGCTCTCAGCTGGGCTCCCTCATGTATCTGGAATCAGCCACCATGTCAGCTGGCGGGCAGAGGGCCTGAAATCTTCTCAGCGGGATTCTCTCTCTAATGGTCTCTTGTCATTTATTAGGGTGGCCTGGGCTGTTCCCATGGGTTCTCAGTGTTTGAAGAGCAGCAAGAAGTCAAGGAGCAGCCCTGGTGGTGCAGTGGTTAAGGGCTCAGTTGCTAAAGGAAAGGTAATCAGTTTGTACCCACCAGCTGCTTTGCGGAAGAAAGACATGGCACTTTCCGTCTGTAAAGATTACAGCCTTGGAAACCCTATGGGGCAGTTCTACTCTGTCCTTCAGGGTCACTATGAGTTAGAATATTCTTGAGAGTGATGGGTTTCGTTTTTGGTAAGAGAGCAAGTCACGATGTGTCTAATTATATTCGGTCTCTGCTTCTATTGGTCTTTGTACTGTCCCAAAGGCCAAAGCAATCATAGATCAGTCCAAATTCAAGGACTGGAGGAAGAATCTTGCTCTTGAGAAAGGGAGCTGTAGGTCATATAATATGTATGGATACATACATATTAGAACATGTGGCCATTTTTGCTATCCATCACAACATGTAAATGCAACCAAGTTTGTCCCTAGTTGTGGCAGAAGCGTTTCTTAAATACAATAGAGTGTGGAGCAGGGTGGGAACTTCTACCAGGTGTGGGGTCGGAAAGGCTTCCACCAGGAAGTGATGTTTGACCTAAATTTTGAAATACGAGTGGATGGTTAGGAGATTTTCTTTTTTTTTTATATTTCCAACCACTTGCCCACATTCTACCATCTGTCGTCACACAAAGCGAGCCCTCTGCTCCCATGTTGACATCTTTATTTTTCCTTCAAATCCTCAGGCTCTCCTCTACCTACCAAGCACAACTTCCCAAACCCTGCCTTAAAATGTTTCAACAATTTGCTTGTTCCTTTTCTAATCGCCCCCTGGACAAAAAAGGAGATCAAGCAGAGGACAGTGGACCTTTCCCTGAGGGCTCTCCTAAGCCTCCCAGGCAGGTTGACCACAGACGTCTGGAGTCTCAGTGCTTTTCTGTGATGATGTAATCCTACCCTTTTTAGTGGCTCCAAGGGAGAAGCATGTGGACAGGCCAAGAGGCTTCACAGGGTTGAGAGTCAGGAGGTCAAGAGAGAGTGGCCTAGACACCACCGCTGAGTGATGGTACCTCCAGGCAACAGACCAAAAACTCCATTGTGCACGGATGGCTACGAAGGGTGAGTCTTTTGGAAGAGTTTTCTTTTATTTAATCAATAGATATATATTGGGTATCTCCTATGGGTGGGGTTCTGTCTCACTTTCTGGGACTGCCAAATATGAGGCAGACCTTGTCTTTGTCCCCAAGTTATTTACAACACATTTGGAAGACACAAATTGGAAATTGAGCATCTCCTATGACTCAGTGCTATGATGGAGGATTACTAAAAGATTACTAGGTCCTCTGAATACATAAGGCAGGAGCACAGACTGGGTACCTTGGAGGAGGAACCAGTCAACAGGAAGGGAGAGAACGTCTACTAGTCAGAGGGAACAGCCTGTGTGAAGCCTAAGTGGCAAAGGAGGCCTGAGAGGTGTTCAGAGTGGACATTGTGTTTCTAGAGATGGAGAGATTTGATTCAGGGCCAGAGAAGAGGTTTGGGAGAAATAGCGACTCATTATACTCTTCTATTTCCTCAACTCACAGTTTCCTTCCTCTTAGATGTTGACTTCTTTAAGTGAACATTTCAATTCATTTTTAAGATATAATTTCCCTCCTCCCAGCCTCCTAGCCTCTCCCACAACAGTTGCCATATTTTTTCCTAGTGCGGTGTTTAGATTCAAACTGGGACCTTGGAACTGAGCGATGTCAGCGATGATGTCACACAAGAGTTACTGGAAACCTTGGTGCTCACTCAGATCCCAACTGCTCTTTGGAGAGGTTGTGGGTCTGAGGTCTCCTGTGGGAGAGCGACTTTGGATACCAAATTACAAACGGTTCTCCCTAAATCAAGGTCCCCAACTTGTGAGAGTTTGGGACATCATCTCTACGTGGGAGGAGGAGAAACATCTTGCTGGTGACCATCCTTTGTGGTTCATCTTCACCCAGCCAGAATGGAGCGGCAATACATGAGGAAGAGGCCTTTCTCTAAGGCCCGAGGTAAGGGTGGGAGGAAAATTCAGTCTGTGCGATGGGTGCTGGGCAGCAAGGGGTTTGATTCACCCCGGAAACAAGGACCACAAGGGATCACCGAGGCTTTCACCTGAAAAAACTTCCTGTCAATTAGTAAACAGTAAGAAATTATAGTGTGAATAAATAAATGAAGGAATAAATATGTGAGTGAAGTATAGAACTCTACTGTCATCTGAGGGGCTTTCCATAACAGTAGCAGACAAGTCAGATTTGTGAACTCTCGTGCTTTGTTAGTGGAAAGAACGCAGGTGGGCAACTGGGGCAGTGGGTATAGAACCAGGGAGAAGGGTGGTTACAGAGACTTGTAAATAATTTTTTCATGAGAATGAATTAATATATCATGCGAATTAAAAAAAATATCAAATTTATCAGGAGGTTTTGGGAGTGGGTGGTGTGATGGAGCACAGTACGACACATTCATTCAGAGTTTCCAGTCAATGTAAGCTGCCACAGTCCTCAGCCTGGACTCAGGCAGAAGAAGGTCCAGGAAGGCCCTGCCCCTCTAGCTCTAGGGATTTCCCTTCTCCTCCAAGGTCTCCTGACCATCTTTACCTAAGGGTTTAACATTTCTTCTAGGTAAAGACAGCTATAGTATAGATCGTTTTTTTTTCTCTTGTAATTGCAAAGTTTTATTTTTTTAAATTGTGTTGAAAATATACATAAAATATAACTGAATAATTGCTAATGTATGAGTCAGTGATACTCATTACATTCTTCAAGTCATATAACCATTCTCAATATCCTTCTCCAAACTTTTCTACAACCATTAACATAACCTCAATGCCCCAGTGGAAAAACTTCCCCTTCCCCCTGCCCACAACTGCCAACCACCAATAATCCTTGCTTTCTATATATTTGCTTATTTCATATAAGTCAGATCGTACAGTATTTGCCCTATACTTAGGGCAAATACTAACTTATTCCATTTAGCATGATGTTTTCCAAGTCTAGCAGGAAAGAATTTTAAAATTCCAACTATAGCTAACCTCAGTTTCTGCTATCATTCTTAGTTATCCATTCTTTCTCTGACTAGTCTGCCCCCCCTTTGTCTTCTTTGTTGCTGCCCCATTCTGCCCTTCAGCGGCTGAGCCCTGCTTTCTGCTCCCTCCTTGATCTCTGTATCCTTCTAACCAACTGCTGGCATGTTCCATCTCTGAATCTTGTCTCTCTCTCAAGTTTTCTCTCCATCCAACACACCCGACCGAGCTCCATCTCTTTCTGCATCCTGAACTCTGCAGTCATTCCCACAGATTCAGAAACATACACAGACCTTTAGGTTGACACAGACAACCCACTGCGACATACACAGGAGAGGAGGCTGTGTGTTCTCCATCTGAAGTTCTCGCATCAAGGTTCTCAGATACGGCCATCTCTTTCTGCCTCACTTCATCTACTAAGGACTGGGCTTCTATTCCAAGAAAAACAATTTTCATCTTCTACTGTGGCTGGGTTAAGAAGGATGCAAGGAAGAGGTATACATGTAAGAATCATAACTAAATATACACATTCTTCTCTTTACGTATAACTCCTCTATAAAAAGCCTTTCAGTAAAAAGAGGATGAAAAGAGGTGACCATTGCTCTGGAGTGTTTACTCTCCAAATTTACTAAGAATATCACCCGCATACAAAACATCAAGTCACACATTTATTATGAAGTTTCATGGGAATGAGGTCATTTCTAAGTTCCAAAGGAACAAATTCATTGGAATTCAATAAATGTGGAATTAAAGAAAAATAACTTCTTAAAAAATGAACTACCATAAACAGTGCCACTTTACAATGCAGACTTTGTCTTCCACAGCAGTGCCCCCAAAGGGTGGTGGGTCTCTGGGGAAGAAGAAAGAAAGCATGGGGTCTGCAGAGGTGGAGGATGTGGTGATGGAGAGGCCTCCAGGGGTCCCTATGACCAAAGCTTTGGGCTCACAGGTGAGAATAAGGACCCTGAAAGCTCAAGTAAATTAACTCTCTATTCTCAGAGGTCTCTATCCAAGAGGAAAATGTGCAACAGTCAACAACATCCCATGAAAAAAGTCGAAGCTCCAGGCCCAGGAAGATTCCAAAACAATCCGAGAACCCTTCTCCTTTATCTTCCACCGAGCAGACCTCTCACTCCTCCAACTACGGGGCTGCCCCAGGAAAGCCATGGGTCAGGTGCGCATATTTCACCAAGGTGCGCACGGTCAAGGGGGTGGCGGTCTCCCGGCAGACCAAAACCTCCTTTGCCCCCGTGGGCAAGATTCCCCAGGTCTTTGAAGCCGAGCTCTCTGAGGAGAGCACCATGGGCTCTGCCCCCAGTCTGGCCAACACTGAGTCCCTGGTCAGCAACCTGGAGCCCTGGCAGGAGGGGCCCCAGACCTGTACCCAGGAGCCCACTGACCAACGGGAGGAGCATGCTGAGAGACCCCGCGCAACCACCCCGGAGTGGCTGGTGACCCGTGAGCGCGGCTTCCGCTGCGTGGCCTGCTGACGCGTGTTCGAGTCCCGGGAGGCCCTCGTGGCCCATGCGGAGCATGGTGTGAGCCAGGGCTTCAGCTGCCGGTCTTCTTTGAAGAGCTGCTGGAGAGGCGGCTGCCACGCTCAGTCCAGCGAAGGCCCAGACGCTGCCACCAGCTGGCCAGGCGTTGCCTGATGGCCGCCAAGAAGAGGGAGGTGAGGGAGAAGAAAGCGGTCTGCAGACGCCTGGAGGAGCAGCTGGAGAAGCAGAGAGAAGAACTGAAGAGGCTGAGGCACCAGCTGGACAAGCTGAAGAGGCAGGAGGCCAGGCTGCAGAAGGAGCAGGCGCACCACCGAGGCCAGAAGGGGAAGCGCCTGAAGACGTGCTAGAACCCCGGGACTAGGAGGAGCAGGGCCTTTGGGCTGGAAACGTGGGCCCTTCAGGAGAGACCTCCATTCAGGTTCGTTTAACCCAGCTCCCCTGGAAGATCATACCCTTCTTCCCCTGTGACCCCAACCCTCCCAACCCAAGCGCACAGAGAACTCCAGCCCTAAGGGGGATCTGGATGGAAGAAGCCCCAGATACCTGACTGCAGACACCAGGTCCCCTCAGAGGCTCCCCTGGCCCAGGAGAGGACAGGACAGGCCTCATCTGGATGGTGAGATCTTGGGACCCGAAGGATGAGCGCAACATAAATAGGGAAAGGGAAAGGGGATTTCAGTGGGACTTGGGAGGATTGGGGGGGGGCCCTGCTGAGGTGTGATGGTGAAGGGGGTGTCACCGAGTTCTTTGGAGAAGAAGGAATCAGAGAGATGGCAGGCTGTTGGGAAACATGCCTGCAGGTGAGCAGTGGACATAAAGCCCTAAACAAACAACTCTGGGTCCCTTCCCAGCAGTATAGAGGCAGAGAAAGAGGCAGGGCTTGGTAGGAGGAGAGGGGGGCAGGTGGAAGGAAAATGAACTCACCCAAGCCATGTCTTCTGGTCTCCTAGGGTGAATTTGGGTTTATGATTGGGATGCATCCTTTTTGCCACATTAGGGGAATGTAAGTGGGAGGTGGTGTAGAAAAATCCCCCTGGGTGTTAACCATTTCTGGATAAGAGTTGATCCAGGGCTTGCAGGATATTTCCTGTAGAGCATGTCCTAGGGTAAGGGGTAGAGCTTTGGAACTTTTTCTTCTCCTAAATCAAGCTGTACATTCCGGTTCTTGACATGTCAAACAAACTTGCTAATTTTTTTTTGTTTTCCTGTGGTCAAATCTGACCTGCCGCGAGGTCAAAGAACTGGAAGAAAAAGGCCCTCTGAGGTGAAAGAACCAAAAGAGAGGAAAGGCTTCAAACCCAGGGAGAACAGCGAGAACACAGGTGATCAGAGGTAATGGTGAGCAGGGGCAGATTCAGGCCCAGACTCAACAGTGGACAACAAAGCCCCAGTCTCAGTCACGACATCAAATCCCAAGTCTGGGGAATCTCTGGACATGACAGGGGTGTACCCATCTTTCCAGGAAATGAGACCACAAGTATCACAGGGAACCCCCCAGGGGCAGAGGAATGGAGGGCAGGGCCTCTAGGATGGGCACCTCCATACAGTCTGTCCTGTGTGTATTCCTCAGAGTGACAGGGACGGCTCCTGCGAGGCAGAGGGTCACAGGCAGAAAAGAACCAAGGTGTTCAGACCAGGTAAATTCTGCAGTCTCCTAAGGATCCAAACCGAAAAATCAGAGATTCTCAGAGGTATCAGGGTGGGAGGGGTTGGCATTCCCAGGCTGGGGAGAGGCTGGCTGGGGAGGTGCTGGTTTCTGAAATCTTTTCATCAACATCTTTCTTCTTAAAAGCTACCTTCCCAGTTGATGTCCTCTATGATCTATGCTCAGACCTGAATGGGGCCTAGAATGCACAAAGGTGGGTTATCCAGTGGGGCTAGGCAGAGAGGAGGTGGAAGCAGCATATCCAGGAAAGAGAATCTTCTAGAGGCGCATGAGTTACCTAGTGAATTGCACATGGCGTCCAGCCTTCTACATTTAGCTGTAGACGTGTGCTTGCAAGATGTGTTTGAGGGGTAACTCTACTGACTTCCCAAAATTATTTTTGGTCATTTCCAGTTATAAAGACCAGAAGAACTCACTGGCTCCAAGAACAACAAGAAATCCACTGGATCTTATTATTACTTTCTGCGGTGTGCTCTCCTGCCAGTGATTCAAATCTTTTGTCTGTCATTCTGGAGAATTTTCACCTATTTTAAATATGTAACAAAACACGTTAAAATATACATGTATCTATGATGTTTATGAATTGCCAAAGCTCTGAAGTTGTTTTTTTATCACATTTGCAAGATCACAGATTTGTGTGGCAAAAAAATTTATGTCAGGGTCCCACCCTCATATGTAATTTGGTCCTGCTCCCCCAGGGTATCCAATGTTAATAGACACACGTGTATCCTTCCCTACGTTTCTCTGCAGGGACACATACACACAGTCACAGGTACACAAGTACATTTGCTGGGGTGTTTACTTTTATGGAAGCCTGGTCACACTCCACCCACATTGCTCTCGCCCCTTATTTCACTTGATATTCTACCTTGATTCTCTGTAAGTCATTAGATATGGCACTGACACTATATTTTTTGATCTTTTAACTTACATGAATAATTTAAATAGATGATCTCAATTCAGTACACTTTATCTATACTTCTACATGTTCTTGTCAGAAGCTATCAAGTCAGTTCTGACTCACAGTGGCCCTTTGCACCACAGAACAAAACACCACCTGGTCACGTGCAATCCTAATAATCGTTGCTCTATTTGAGCACACTGTTGCAGCCACTGTATCAATCTCATTGAGGGTCTTCCTCTTTTTCACTGGACCTCTGCTTTACCAAGCATGATGTCCTTTTCCAGGGACTGGTCCCTCCCTCTTGATAACATGGCCAAAGCCATCCTTGCTTCTAAGGAATATTCTGGCTTTCTCCCTTTAAGACAGATTTGTTCGTCCATATGTAACACTACTAAAATGGAAACATTATCATCCATGCTTTTTAAGTCCACTCTTCCTGCGTGTTCTAGCTCTCCTCCCCCTGTTCTTTCCCGCAAGTGAATCCAAGATAATTCAGGTTAACAATGTGGTAAGTAGTCTCTCTTATCCTTGCTTAAACAAGCACACAGACTTATACACACTCATAAACATAAACAGGTATTCAAGCATATTCAAACAATTGATTTTGTTTAACCCAGATGTGCTCATTTTATATACACTTCTCTGCATGCACCTAGATTTTTTCAGTAATAAATAATACTTCACAGATATTTTTCCCACTCAACTACTACAACTCATTTATTGATGATGTAGCTTTACCATAAGTTATCTATCATTCAACTATCAATGTACAGTCAATGTTTGGTCAACATTAATATTAACTATCCGTTGTATACTACAGGATCTGTTTCTGTGGAATAGACTCCATAGAGTGAGATTTCCAGCTCAAAGTATGTTTTAAAAGTACAGAGCCATGGCCGTGTCTTTCCCCTATAGGCTGTCCTAAAGCACCTTTCCAGCCATGTCTCAGGGTATCTTCTCCCCACAGCCCAGCCAGCCACAGATGGTGTTGATTTTTAAATTGTGCCAGTTTCACTGGGACTTTGATATTTTCTTAACTACCAGTGTTTTTGAGCAACTTGGACTATGTTTATTGGGCATGTGGATTTGCTGTGAACGATCTGTTTGAATTCACTGCTCATTTTTCAAGTGCTTAACTTTTATCCTTCTGTGTAAAATGGAAATTGTTATTAAGTCTTATCATCTCCATTTCACATGATTTTCCAAATCTATCATTTGTGTATCACATTTTCTCAAGCTTTGTCCCCCAGAACGATCACTTGAGTCAGCACCGTTTATTAAATAAATATAATTTTCTCAAAATACCGCCTTTGTATCAATGGTTATTGTGACTTCTTAGCAGATTTTGTTTCATTGGTCGACTTGTCAGTTTCTATGCTATGTAATATCAATTTGTTCTGTTACCTGAGGAGGTAGACACCTGTCAGTATCCTGCTTTTTCATGTTTTTCTTCTCTATACCTTTTAAAGCAGCCATGGTGTTGCAGTGATTAAGTGCTCATCTGCTAATCCAAAGAAGGTTTGGCAGGTTGAACCCACCAGGGGGCACTGAGGGGAAAGACCTATTGTTCTCCTCCCATAATGATCACAGCCTAGAAAACCCTATGGGGCAGTGAAATGGGATCACTATGAGTCAGAAATGGACTCCAAGTCTCCTAACACCAGCAACATCCTCTGTTATCTACTGTACTATTTGTAGCATACGATTACTGTATACAATTCAAAAACAACTATCTTAATATTCTGACTGGAAATACATTCCACTTATATATTAGTTTTAGGGACCTCCATTTGATTGACAAGACTTCTCATTTGGAAATATGGCATATTTTTTGCATATATTCAGGTTTCATTTTATGTATTTTAGTACATTAGTTTTCGTCATAGAAGTCCTTTGCTGCTCTGGTCAAAACAATGTTTTCCTAAGTATTTTACAGTTTTGAACACAGTTTGATCCAGTCAAGTAGTAGGGGAAAGAGAACGGTCTGCCCTTCTCACCCTTGCCAATTTGAGACCCTCATGTCTATACTGGAGAGAAACCATTGATTTTGATGTATTTGTCTTTTATTCAGCTATGCAATTATATCATCATTATTTGAAAAATCTCTTATTATACTTATACTAGTTATTTAAATTTTCTAGTTTATTCCTTCACCTTAAAACTATGTTGATACCAAAATATTTGTCTAGTTCCAAATTTATCAGAATGAGTTGAATATTAATTTTCCATTTATCTCACACCTGCTAAGTTTGGGGAACTCTATTATGCCCCAATAGGTAACTACTACTCTGACCTGCTGACCACTATTGTAATCACACACAACTTGTTTCTGACAGTTAAGTACTTCCACCTGGCCTCTGTGGAGCTGGGATCCCATGATTTGCATTGCTACTAGGCAGCCCAGCTCCCACTAACAACCTGAGCCTATAGACGATTGTTGCTGTTAGTTGTCATCAAGTCATTTCTGACTCATGACCACCCCATGTGGGCATAGTAGAACTAACTGTTCAATAGTGTTTTTAAGGCTTTCATCCTTTAGTAGCAGATGGCCAGGACTGTCTTCCAAGGACCCTCTGAGTACGTTCAAACTGCCAAACTGCCAGACTTTCGGATAATAGTCAAGCACTTAACTGTTTGTGGTGTCCAGGGACTCCCTACAAAGTATACATATTGGTAAGCTCTGTGTTGCTAGTGCTCCCCTCATGTCCGCATTCCTTATTCTTCTGATGAAATGGGTATCCTTCAGGACTTCCAAGAAATGGTCTTATAGAAGACTAACTCAGACATGCCCACATATTGGAGGCTTTTAATCCCTCTTCCAACATCTGACACAGCAGGTCTGGCATTTCGATTTCAGAGAATGTGGGCCATTGCCTTTTCTAAGCTTCCAAAAGCAATCCCACAGCATATTAAACCCATTTCCAGAACCCTTGCTACGGCAATAAATCCTTGTCAACAAACACTCCTTGACCCAACTTTATATTAAACACCCCTTGACTCAGCACCTTCAGCACCCACTCCTCAGCACACCCCCGTCCTGCTCACACAAGGCAGCCAGGTCTTGCAGCTCCTTCAGTGTACAGTCCCTCCCCCCCAACCACAACCAGCACTGCCCCCGGTGGCTATGCTGGTATCTGACAACTAAGTATCTGGACAAATGCATGGGTCACTATCTCAGGACTCTGCAAAGGAAAGTGTTGAAGGTGGATGGGGGCAGGGCGGAGCCAGAACATAAAGTATGAACATTCTAGAGGCTGAAATTAAATGACCCCAAATCTCACAGCTGCACACCCGTTGTGGACAGAAACAGCTCTGAGAGAAGCCCTCTCTCATATAAATGGGATAGAAGGTCCACAAAGGAGAGAGACAGGCAGCTGGGTAGGTGGGCAGACACCTGAAACTCTGGCAGAGGAGAATCCTTCTCTCTGACCAGAGTATGGAAGAACCAAATATTGTAGAGAAAGCTCCATTACATTTTCTCTCTCTCTGCTGTTAACTGACACCTAGTCAATTCTACCTCAAAGGGTGAGACTTTTCAAAAGCTGATTGCCAGGCTTGTCTTCTGAGGTGCTTCTTGACACGTTCAAACTGCCAGCCTTTTGGCTGGTTGTCCAGTGCTTTGGCCCCATAGGCAGAACCAGTCACTGATGTGCACAACAGAATGAGGAAATTAAAGCCCCAGCATTCCCGCCAGTGGGCCAGGAAAGCACTCCTTCTGAACTCAGAGAGCAGAAGAGAAAGAGAGAGAGGAGGCTGTGCAAGAAAGAGATTCTGCAGACTTGCCATGAACTCCTGGTTCACCCCCCAGGTGCATATCCATTGCCCTGACCCAAAGAAGCATTATCAAATCCTTTAAGACCTGCACTATGGGTTAGAATGCCATCAAGGTTCCATACTGAGTGGCGCTCACATAGATTAGACTTTAATACAGCTGCAAAGCCTTCAAAAATTGAACTCACATTTGAACCATAGAATACAGAAGACGGGACAGAACTTGGAGCCTGAACATAACTGGGTCAATTGACTGCTAAAAACAAAAAAATTCTCCATAAAATTTAAGCAGGACTTGTACTCTCAAAATCATAAGAAACAGATTTTAAAATGCTATTCTAATCCAAGAAATAACAGGGACACTTTTTAAATAAATGGAAAGATAATAGGTGCTATTTGCAAATGAAAATTTTACATGTTAAAAGTACAATTGTAGAAATCAAAAATTCAGTTGATATTTTCACAATAGCAGAATGGTGATGACAGAGAAAAAAACTAAATACTTGAAATAAGATCAGTAGAAAATATCCATTCTGCAAACAGAGAGCAAAATATGGAAAAAAAATGGACAGTGCCTCAAGAACTAGACAAAAAGCTTATTTATTGGAACTCCAGAAGAAGTGGACAAAATGTGTGGTGAAGAAAATAGTATTTGAAAAAATACTGGCTGAACACTTTCCAAATGTGGTGAAAGACATAAACTTACAGATTCAAGAAGTTCAGCAAACCACAGCAAGTTAAAGAATTCCATGCCCCAATACTGTATTTGCACAAAAATATTCTGCGGGTTATAGGTTTTTTGCCAACCCAGTGGGCCTTACCCCACATCCCAAGTATATTTGTAAGTACATTACTCTAATTTTGTTTTTTTTTTTTTTTAAACAGCAGCGTGTAAAAAGAAAAAAACAGTATACTGTACTCACAGACACACCCGGGAGGGGAGAAACAGTTGACACATATATATATATATATAGAACATGGGTTACTTGCATAAAAATACCATACATCATAATCAACTGCAGAATAACAAAGGTCAAGAAAATACTCAGGAAGGAGGTAGAGAGAAAACAACACATTTCACCTGAGAAAAATAATTTGAATGACTCTGTATTCACTATCAGAAGCCATGGAAGCCAAAAAAATAGATTGTGAAACATCATTTTTTCAACCCTGAAAGATGGAAATATTAACCCAGAATTCTATGTATCATGTATCTATGTATCATTACCTTCAGGAGTAAAGCACAAATAATGCCATTCTTGGGGGAAAGAAACCTGAGAGAATTCATCACCAGACTTCTAAGTGAAACACTAAAGGAAGTACTTCAGGTGGTAGACTTGGAATTTCAGTTGTATTTATGGAAAGCAGAAAACGTGGAAACTATGTGGTTAATATACTACGTCAACACTGTAGTTACTGCACAACATGGCGCTGGACAAGCCTCTTTGGAAAGTTTTTCCAGTCTCTTGGAAACGCTTGGAAATATGTCCTGGCAAATCATTATTAGAGAATGGAATTAATTTTGACAATACCTGAGAGATGTCTGCAGTCAAGTCTCGTGAATAAACTGGAAAATAAATTTACTGACTGAAACTAAGGTGTGGTAACAAAACATGAGCCTCAGTTCTCGTGTGGCCATGAGCTGGCTCTGAAGGCCAACCTTCCCCAGAGAGGCACTTCAAGCACATGGGGGGCAACGGCTTCCTGTTGTTATTGCTAGGTGCCATCGAGTGGGTTTCTGAGTCATTGTGGCCCAGTGTAAAAGGAGAACTGCCCCGATAGGGTTTCCTGGTTTGTAATCTTAACGGAAGCAGTTCGCCAGGTCTTTACTCCTTAGAGCCTTTTGGTGGGTTCAAAAAACTAACCTTCGGTTAACAGCCGAGTGCTCAAATTTGGCACCACCTGGGCTCCTTGGAGCAATGGCAGCACCACAGAATTTGGTAGAAACCTTCCCATAGGCCTTCTCTGAGAGGTAACCCCTTGCTTAAGGACCAAGTTTAGGTTTTATATATACTCATTCTACATAAAGTCTAGATAAGAACTACAGTGCTTCCTTGAGCGGACAATATGTATATGCCTTCCATAAACAAAATGTGTCAAGGGCAAAGTTTAATATTAAACCAAGGCATTTCCCGTCAGTCCTTACCTGAGAGGGTCTTCGTGAGAATTTCCTGAGACTCTTGGAAAAGGACTTAGTAGACACTGCTTCTTTTTACCTCTTTGCTCCTGAACAGAAACCTCTGCTAAGAGGTCATGCGTAAAGCTCCAAACGCCTCTTCTTATCCTGAATGTAAGCCGTGTAATAAGACCAGGAACTAGGCATTCAGCTGGGTGAAGAAACCCAGGAGTACTTCCTGTCTTCAACACCTTCCAGTTCCAGCGAAATCCTGTTACAAGTCACTAGATCAGCCCAGGAGCTGGAAGACTGAAATTCCTGGTCCTCTGACAACTGGGAAGGGCAGGGTGGGGTTAGGCAGAGCCTCCTTGACCATCACTTGCCCCAAGAGGCTCTGGAGGCTGCTTCATGTTATAAGTCAAAGGCCCTTCCAGCCCAGGCACATAAGAGCAGGGGAAGACTTTGTCCATTGAAAGAAAAGATGGGTACAGGAGTGGCAGGTTTTAGGGCACTCAGCATTGGTCAGCTTTGCGACTTCAGGACATCCTGGCCCATGGTCGCCTTCACGACTGGGCCTTTATAGCCTCTTCACCTCTCCGTCCTTCCCAGTTCTCTCCCAGCACCATGAGCTGTGGCTTCTGCTAGTTTCAATGATTTCAGTATTTCACTAGCTCCTCACCCCACTCAGGGGAGGCAGTTTTGCAGACTGCAGGACACAAATCCACAGTGCTGTTTACGTGTCCTTCAGCAGAAACACTTCCGAGGGTACAAGTTGGCCTCAGAGATTCTGAGACCCAGGCAGAGAGAAGCCCAGGGGGAGGGTCACTGGCTTCAGGAAGTGTCAGCACTCTCAAGGGTCATGTCCCTGGGGTCGTGCCCAACTGCAGGAAAAACAAAGTGGGCTCTGAGGCTCCGTGTGCTGACCGTCCAGTACACAGGCCCTGGAAGCCTTGGAAGGATTCTGTCTTAGTCTAACCCAGCACTGGGGAAATCCTCACAGGGTAACAGTAGTGATATGCCTGGGGATCTTTATTCTAAAAGTCTCAAAGCAGTTGATACAGTCTTGTGAGGTGGGAGATGAGAAAGCTTGGGACCACCGAGAGAGGGTGGAAAAGAAGGAAGACTTTATCACTCCCCCTGTTCAAGTTTTTTTTTTTTTTTTAATTGCAACTGGGGCTCCAAACAGGTCTTTGTTGTTAAAGTTGTATTTCTCTGTGTTAATTTATGATCCTTAACTCAAATCTAGAGTTTCGAGCTCATTTTGATAATTCCTCTTTAGTCTGTAGAGACAGGAGTCTGCCTTCAGCCAGTGGTGAGAGTGGAAGAAATAAAGTCCCTAGTCCAGACTGGGGCAGGCTCTGCTGCTCCGCAAACTAGGGGTGCGGTCCCTGAAGAGCCCTTCTGAGGACAGCACAGGAGGGGCGTCCAGCCTGGAGAAAGGGCAGAGGGGGGTGGGGGATTGTTTGTGTGAGCAGTGTGGCCTCTGTGGCTTCGCCTTCTCCTCCTGGAAGTGCAACCTGGGGCCCTTCACGTGCGGAGCCAGAGTCCTAGGGTGACCACAACTCTCCCACCCTTTCTGGGTCACCCTCTGGACCCAAGTCCCCATACGCCTCCTCTGCCCTCCTATCCCAGCATAAGCACTGTGACTGGGCTCAGGGGTGTACCCTGGGACTTGACATCGGTAGCCTCAGGCTTCCCCTAGTTCTGGTGGGACCTGTGAGCCTAGCGGGTCTGAGTTCAGGGCAAGGCTGGGTGGGCTGGGACTCTCGCGAAAGGCTCCTGCAGCCAGCTCCTTCCTGATGCACGTGAGATTGTGGTGGGGCAGCCTCCGACCTGGCACCTCCCCTAGGCGCCCCTCTCCACACAGCCCTGCCCAGTTCCCTCCCCCCCTCAACAGCCCAACCACCTCCTCCTGCCTCCTAGTTCTAGAGGAGTGCTCTTTTGATGCGCATTTGCAACTGGCACCCCATGGCCCTGCACAGAGTCAATCCAGCTAATGACCTCAACCTGAAGTGCACAACTTTGAAACTGCTAGATAGGTGGGAAATGAACAAAAAAAAAAAAAAGAGGAGAAACACTTAACAACAGTTACAAAAAAAGTTATATGGGACTGTATTCTCACATCATGGACTCAAAGATGCTGGGTTGTATTTTTGTTTGCAAAGAAGTCTTAGATAAGGGAATTGGTGCCAGGAAAAGATGTAGAGTCTGACTTTGGAAAAATGAGGGAAAATCTGGGATTGAGTAATTGACGTGGATGAGACTGAAAATCGTGATAACAACATAACATTTAAAGATGAAATCCTAGCAGCCTAGAACATGCAGTGGAAATTTTTCTAAGTAGCACCAGAAAAGACCTTTAATCACTACACAAAATGGATCAGTAGTTCAAGATCTCCCTAAGAAAATAGGAGGCCGAGACCACTTTCATTCAGGTTACAGCAAACAGGCAAGAAACAGAGCATTTTAATCTTGTGCAAAGTCAGAGAAGAAGAGAAAAAGATGAAATGCTCCTCTACTTCATCCTTAAGGCTAGTTTAATATTGACACCAAATTAGACAGGGATGGTAGAAGAAGAGTTACAGGGCAAGCACACCAAGTAACTGGGATGCAAAAACCTACATAAAATACTGGCAAAGGAAATCCAGCAAAGTATAAACCAGGTAATACGCCATCATCAAGGGGGTTTATCGTCAGCATGCAAGCTTGAGTGAACATTAAAGATTTAATAATTTAATTCACCATAAGCATAGATGGAAGAAGAAAAGACATGCTCACCTCAAGAGATGGGGACAAAGCAGTTGATAAAATCCAATCACACTGAGAGATAAGGACTCTGAGCAATCATGGACCAGAAAAGGAGTTCCTTAAGTTGGAAAGATACGACTGGCATGATAGTTCATGGTGAAATGTGGGACATTCTCTTTAAAATTAATTAGCATTAAAATAAGGATGCTTTCCCAATTTGAAGACTGGCGTCTGGCGTCTTAAACATTAGAAAGCAGCCATCTAAGGTGCATCCATTGGTCTCAACCCACCTGGATCAAAGGAGAATGAAGAACACCAAGGACACGAGGTGATTACGAGCCCAAGAGACAGAAAGGGCCACGTGAATCAGCTACTACATCATCCTGAGACCAGAAGAACTAGATGGTGCCCGACTACTACCAATGACTGCCCTGACAGGGAACACAACAGAGAAACCCTGAGGGAGCAGGAGAACAGTGGGATGCACACCCCAAATTCTCATAAATTCATACTTAATGGTCTTACTGAGACTGGAAGGGTCCCAGTGGTCATGGCCCCCAGACCTTCCGTTGCCCCAGGAAAGGAACCATTCCCGAAGCCAACTCTTCAGACATGGATTGGACTGGACAATGGGTTGGAGAGGGATGCTGGTGAGGAGTGAGCTTTTTGGATCAGGTGGACACTTGAGACTATGTTGGCATCTCCTGCCTGGAAGGGAGATGAGAGGGTGGAGGGGGTCTAGAAGCTGGCGAAAAGGACACGAAAAGAGAGAGTGCAGGGAGAGAGCAGGCTGCCTCATTAGGGGGAGAGTAATTGGGCGTGTGTAGCAAGGTGTATATGCGTTTTTGTGTGAGAGACTGACTTGATTTGAAAACTTTCACTTAAAGCACACAAAAAAATATTAAAAAAATAAGGATGCTTTCTATCATTATTTATATTAAATATTTAACACTGGAGGTCCAAGCTAGAACAAAATGACAACAAAAAGAAGGAAAAGCTGCAACTGCTATTATTCATAGATTACAGAAATGCCTCCACAGAAAAATTTACAAACCATTGAAATTAATGCCAGTCAATCGTAAATATAAACTAAAAAATAAACTGCATTTCTATGCATCAGCATCAAGCCGACTCTGTTGTAGCTCTTAGTGAAAGCAGAGGACACTGATAGGGAAATAGCAGGATTTGGGTGGGCTAGACAAGGAGGGGAGAACACTATTTTACACCAGGCTTCATGTATAACCATGGGTATTTGTTAGTCATCTAGTACTGCCATGAGAAAAAAATAACACAATTGGGTGGCTTTAAAGAACAGATATTTATTTTCTCACAGTTCGGGAGGCTAGAAGTAGGAATTCAGGGCATGGCTCATGTCTACTTCAGCTTCTAGCAGCTTCCAGCCACCCTTTCCGTTCCTGGCCTTGTAGATTATCTTCCCCTTTGTCTGTCTCCCTCTTCCCCTGTTTGTGTCTGTGTCTATTCTGCTCTTTTTGTAACTCAGAAGGGATTAGGTTTAGGACCCACCCTACACTGGTATGGCCTCATTAAAATAATTTTAAAAATCCCCTATTTCCAAATCAGGTCACATTTATAGGTACAGTAGTTAGGATTTCAACGTACCTTTGGGGTTACACAATTCAGTCCATATAGTACCCTCACCAGATATTCTAGGCTGAGAGTACAAATATGAGCAGCTGAGAGTTCTATTTTTTGTCTATATTAGTTGGCTATCACTTGTCTGAGTCCACCCATATAAACTTTGGAGCAACTTATTATGAAGGACCAGGCCAACCTTTATTAGCCATGTCCATTATGTGGAAAAACACACACATTCCCATCAGTGAAGCCCTGAGAAATTCATCGATAAGGGTGGAACGGGGTTGGGACCAAGAATTGTTTCATGGCGTTGGTAACATGGCATAGCTGTCAGACATCTACGTAAAGATGTCAGGTAATAATACTGACAGCTAACACTTACTGGTGCCAGGACTCTTGTGAGGGCTTCTCCTTTCTTAAGATACTTGCTCTGCATGATACCCATGTGAGGAATGTATCATTATAAGGCACATTTTACAGATGAAGAACTCAGTACAGAGAGTTACGCTGACATTTGAATAGAAGTCATGAACCAGGAGGAGTTGAAATGGATGGAGGTGTAAACATCACATCCTCAGCTACAGACAGACAGCAACCGACTCCCTGAGGCATCCTAGAGAGAGGGTGTCAATAGAGAGAGAGGACTAAGCACTGAGCCTGGGGGCACTCTGACATCTAGAAGCCGGACAGATGAACGGCAGCCAACAAAGCTCTCTGAAGTCCAGTGTGGTTCCTGGAGCATGGTCTGTCCTTTCTCTTGACTGCATTTTACCAGTTCCCCTCCCACCCGCACTGGGTGTCCCCTTCACAATGGCAGGGACAATGGGTACTTTCACCATTGCGTCCACATGATGTAGACTATTCCTGGCACATGGAATCTTTATCTGAAATTCCACAGCAAATCTCTAGAGGCTGACGTTCTCATAGCTTCTGTCGCCTCTGCAGCCCCTGCTTCTGTCTGTCCATCTGCTGGGCTGCACCACACGGAACCAGTTATGAAATTCAAGCCCATCTTGCACTCGCCAAGGTCCTACTCACACAAAATTTGTATTAGCTTAAAAGAAAAGGTGTGTAGATAAGATACACAAGGGATTTAATTGCAGAAAACAAACCTTAAAATGAAATGGCTGGGAATGGTGGCCTCCCTTTATAAAAAGGCGTCTCTGTACGGACTACGGGAAAATGCAGTGAAGATATGGGTCATGGGAAAAGGAGCGTTTGTAGCAATCTGGTAATCACTCAGACCACCTGTAAAAATGTTTTCATCCTTTTTCTCATACCTTACACAAAACGAAATTCCAGATGGATAGAATATTTAAAATTAAAATATGCAACCATAAAAATTTTAGAAGTTTTTATTTTCTTTTTATTGATAAAAGAGAAAGACTTTTTAAAAATCCCAAAATATGAAGGCTAAAACTGTTAAGATCTATAGATCTTTGGCATATCAAAAAGTATATGAAGGGAGTAAAAATATAGGCAAAAAGCTGAAAAAAGGTTTGCAGGCTAAGGATTTGAATAGAGATTTCTCAAAAGCAGATACAGAAACTGTCAACAAGCACAGGAAAAGAAGCGTAACCTCATTAGTCATCAGGGAAATGCAAATCTAAACTAAAGTGCACTACTATTTCAAAAGCAGTAAGATGGCTAAACTCAACAGGATGGACAAGTGTCGGCGACGATGTGCAGAAGCTGGAATACCGCTGGTGGAAATGTAAAATGATCCAATTGTTTTGGAAAACGGTTTGGAAATTCTGCAGAAAGTTAAACATAGAATTACCACACAACACTGCAATTGCACTCCTAGGTCTGCACCCCGGAGAATCAAAAGCATATTCACATACAAACTCACACAGAGGATTCCTAGTAGTGTTATTCATAACAGCCAAAATGTGGAGAGAACCCAAATGTCATGACCTGATAGACAGGATGTGGTATATTCATAGACTGGAATATTACTCAGCCACAAAAAGGCACCAAGTACTGATACATGCCACAACATGGACGAACCTTGAGAACATTACGCTAAATGAAAGAAGCCAAACACAAATGACCGCAACGTGCATGATTCCATTTACATGAAATGTCCAGAACAAACCAACACAGACAGAAGTAGATTAGTGGTTGCTACGGCGTGGAGGAAAGGAGTAATGAGGATGACTGTTAATACGCCTTCATTAACAAGGGCCTTTATTTACTGGGCACTGAAAATATTCTGAAGCTAGACAGTGGTGACTGTTGTGCCAAGTCTGCCCATATACTAAAAGCCACGGTATTGTGCATATTTTCAAAGGCAGTGTTACGGCAGGTGAATTGTATCTCAATAGAAGTATTTGTGATTCCTAAAAGACTAACTTTTCAATTAACATATAGAACCTATAAATCAGTAGGGAAAAAACGATCCAATTTTAAAATGTCTCCCTCCAAAGCAAAGGGAAGGGGGTACATTCCATCCACACAGCTTATTTTTTTATCTCTTCATTATTCAACTTCTATTCTCACCTTATGTAACTCTAAATTATACAAATAATTGTCTCCATTTTCCTTATCCCTGTTTTCACTATTTAACTAAATAAAGACAGCAACACAGTGTTTTTTTATAAAAACCCACCCACATTCACTCAAATAATTTTTTAGCACTTCTTAGGCACCAGGTACCAGGATACTCTGACAAACACAACAGACAAGTTCCTGCCTGCATGGGCCTTCTATTTTTGTGAAGCAGGCAGATCATAAACCAGCCAACCAGCTCTTAATGTAACCTAACATTAAGGAGGGAAACATGTAATTTTGGCGCTATCTCAAGCTGTTTCTCTCTCACAAAGATTTCTCCGAATCTAGTGAAAAGTAAACACCTCGAAGGAACTCTGTGGGGCCAATAAATGTGAAAAAGCCATTACATTTCAGTTTTGTTTTGTTACTTTCACCTGGTACTTTGTCATCATTTTTTAATAACACGATTATGGAGCTGACATCAAACTCTCACCACTTGGCTGAAAGAAAAAACCAAACCTGTAGCCATCTAGTCAATTCTGACTCAGAGACCCTATACGACAGAGTAGAACTGCCCCATAGGGTTTCCAGGGAGCAGCTGGTGTTAGGACACAATTCCCTCTTATAAGAATCTGAAAGCTGTTCACTGTGGATGTGGGAGGGACTCAGTAACACTTGCAGAGATTTCCACGTGGGTGGGGTGCTCTAGTGTGAGCATCGGGGGAATGGACCCCATGTGCACTTTGCAGCCTTCTGCAGATTATGACACAACAAACATTCACTCTTCATCGTCCTACATCTTGGAAGAGAACAGAGGGAATTGTTAGGCAGGACCCTTCAAAAATGCAGGGCAAGAAATTTTATTGCAACATTAAATGGAAAATAAAGTCTTCCTACATTTTTCCTCCTTCCCTACCTCATTTCAAGGAGATAGCTGGACTCACAGTGTTGAAGTTCTGAAACTTCAAGACTCTGAAGAGTCTGTGGTAAAAGCCTCAGCTCACTGAGGTGATCACACTGAGTGAACTGGAGCCCAGGGGAAGAGTGACAGTCAGATAGTAGTGTCCTAGACATTGGGAGGAGTAGGAGCTCCTTCTTGATAGTGCCCTGGGGTAGGTTACAGCACCTCAAAGGCTGATGCAGGCACATAAGTAGACAAACCCTGTTATGCTGTTGACAGCCCCACCAAGGTTCTCATGCTCCAGCTGAGAATGGAAACAGCAGAACGAATGCTTCTAGAGAGACCACCCACATAGGCTGAGGCAATGGGTGTGTTGAAGGTCTTCTCCAAGCACTGGTCCTTCATTAGACCCTGGGAATTACTGCATATCTGGATGAGGGAGTACCCTAAAAGTAAGTGAGGTTAAAAACTCCCCTCAATTTTGTAAGCAGGTAGTTCTGAACCTCAATTCATTTTATTTTTTAAAAAATCATGCTTTTTTTCATACATGATTTTGTGCAGACTCGCACATAAAATTCGTATTACTAATTCATGCAGTAAGTCAACAAAGATTTCCTGTATAAACAGCTACATGTCAGACCCTAGGCCAGATGCTCTTGGTGATGAAATGACTTAGAGAAGTTGCCTCACTGCCTGGTAAGAGAAACGGCAAAGTCAACAGGTGTATCAGTCACGTATTGCTGTGTAACAAATGACTCCAAAAGGTAGTGTCTTAAAAAAACAACCATTTACTAAGCTCACAATTTTTCAGGTTGTCACTTTGGGGTTCTTCTGATCTGGGCCAGCCACAGTGGCTCGCAGCAGGGCTTACTCATGTGTCTACAATTTGATTCCAGGTCACCTGCGAGCCAGTTTCATAAAATCAACTCAGTGAAACCGCTGGATCCTGTTTCCAATGGTCCCTCATCATTCAGCAGGCTGGCCTGGGGTCATTCCCACAGGTTCTCAGGGTTTAAGAGCAACAAAAGGGCAAGACTCAATGTAAAATCTTTTCAATTCTCTCCTTCTATCATCTCTGCTACTATTTCAATGGCTGAAGCAACCGTAAGGTCGGCCTTCAACAGGTAGAAGAAGACTCCTACTGCTAATGAAAGGTGTTCTGGAGTCTCATAGAAGGCATGGGCACAGAGAGGGGAAGAATGTGTAGTAAATGCAATTGTGTTTTATGCTGTGGTAAAGGGTTTCCTGGGTACAATGGAGTACAGAGCAAGAAGTGGACTCATCTACCAGGAGAAGATTCAGGGAAGACTACAACCAGGAAGTCATGCCTGAACCAAGTTGGGAATATGACTGAATAGTTAAGGGATGAAAAAAGGCCGAGCATCCAGGAAGCCCCAGGTATTTTCCACAGGCTTCAGTAAAAGGGGAAGGATGGCTTGATGAGAAAAGTCTGAGGAAACAGGGTAAAAGCACTGGGGGATTTGTTACATTTGTGAACAGGCACAGATTATCTTTTCTTCTATTGTTTCCCTACCATTCCTGCCTCTTCTGTCCTTTTCGGTCACACAAAACAAACCCCTACCATCCCCATGTTGGAATTTTTATTTTCCTTGGAGAAGTCTCCTCCTTCCTCATCACCACCCCAACCTTCTTAATTTCTTCCTCAAATGGTCTCCCCATTTGCTGGTTTCTCTTCTAAATGGCCTCCTAAACAAAAGCAGAGTCTGTCATGGGCTTTCCCCAAGTCAACTCCCAAACTTCCCATTCTGGCTGACCACAAAATTCCTGAGTCTTAGGGCTTTTTGGTAAGTCATAAACCTCATCTGTTCCAGTGGGGTCAGTTTTCTTCACCTCCACGCTTCACCAGGGAGAGTAGGCCAGCAGATGGGAAGGGAGAGAACATCTCCTAGTCAGAGAGCAGAGCCTGTGTGAAGACTCAGAGACTAAGGAGACCTAAGAGGGGCTCAGAGTGGACATTTTATAACCAGAGCTGGAGAGACATGATTCCAACAGAGTCAAATGAGAGGACTGGGAGAAAGCAGCTGCCCATGACACTGTTATCATTCCCTGTGCTCTCTTTACCCACCAAGGGATAGTAACTCCTTACACGGCACCGAAAAGTTTCAATTCATTTTTAGTATCTAATCTCCTTCTTCCCACATTGGCACTAGCACTTCTCAAGCGCCTACCTGACAGTTTCATGTTTTTCTGGTTGCCGTGTTTAGCTTCAAACTGGGCCCATGGAACTCAGCAGTGTCAGCAATGATGTCACACAGGATTACGGAAGCCTTGGTGCTAACTCAGATCTCAGCTGCTTTTTGAAAAGGGTGCCAACCTCAGGTCTTGTGGGAGAGAAACTGTAGCTACTGAATCAAGGAAATTCAGGAGCAAGCCAGAGTCCCCAGGTTATTAAAGCTTCCTGCTGGGAGAAGGGATAAAGGTCCTTCAGACCATTATGTTTGGACATCTTCACCCAAGCAGGATGAAACAGTGATACACGAGGAAAAGGCCTTTCTCTAAGACTCCAGATAAAGGTGAGGAAAAGTTGTCCCCGATTGATGAGTGCTACAGAACAAAAGGTCTGACTTCCACCAGAAAAGAGAGCCATGGTAGGACAAGATGAAGGATTTGGGGTGAATGGATAAGGTCATAAGGAAGATTCTCCTGAGAAAGCACATTCTGTCATTTAGTGGATAATTAACCAAAGTTTATTTTGTCAATAAGAAATGTAGGAATAAATGAGGGATGAAATGAAAGAATTCAATTGTAAGTTTGAGAGCTTTCCAGAATAGCTGCAGAAAAGGCACTCTTTTGTTCTGGATCTGAACATGGTGGAAGGGAAGGAAGCCAGTGGGCAACTGGGGCAGAGAGTATAGGATGGTGGAAAGGGTGGGTTGCAAGAAGCGTACTTCATTATTATATTTTCTAATGAGATGGAATTAATATACCATGTGAAGAACTAAGGAAATTTCTCAGGAGGTTCTGGGAGTGGTAGGTTGAAGAGGCCAGAACCCACATCATTGAGGGCAGAAGAAGGGCTGTAGACTCCTTCCTAGATCCAGGAACTCCCCTTCCCCTCCTGTGTCTCCTGCCCACCTCCCTCAAGAGCCTAACAACCCCTAACCACAAACATGGCTACAGGATAGAATTTTTTATTTTCCTACTTTTCTCAACCTGAGCTTCATCTAGGATCAGTCATGTATCACTCTTTTCAGGCCAGTTTTGTTGCCCTCCCTACTACTATTACCTCTGCTGTCCTCCTCCACCCAGTGCTGCCCTCCACTGGCCCTGCTTCCTGCTGCTTCCTGCTTTTCTGACTGGCCTCTAATACCCTTTGAGAGATCCCCCACCCCATCTTCTGTCTGTCACTGGAGCTTACACTCCCCTCCCAAACTCCTTCTCTTTCTTCCTTAACTCGCCAATCCTTCCCTCAAACTCAGAAAAAAACTGACCCTTAAGCTGACATATACAAGCCCCGCTCGCCCACACAGGAGGCATGGTTGTGATTCAGCTACTAAGGTTTGTGCCATCAGACTCTCAAATACGGACATCTGTTTCTGCCTCACGCTGAAGGACATGGTAATGGGCTTCTGTTCAGAGAAAGGCAATCTTAATCTCCTGGTGTAGGCTAGTTAAGGGTACGAGGAGAAGTTTTAAATCACACATAAAAGTACAAATTACGCTGTCTCTTTAAGTATAATTCCTTCTGTGAAAATCCTTCCCTTAAAAGGAGTATGAAAACAAGTTACAAAGAGGAGACCGATTCTCCTGTTTCAATGTTTACACTCTAAATTTACTAAAAAAAATAACTTTCATAGAAAACAGTTTTTAGAGAAACCATGTATTATCATGAAGGTGCAGAGGATGAGGTAACTTCCATATTCCACAGGAGCAAATTCACTTCCATCCAACAAACGCAAAAAAAAAAAAAATTTTTTTTAATGTGGCGATCCTCTGTTTATATTATAAACTATCACAGGATAAACCTTCGGCTGCTAACTAAAAGGTTTGGCAGTTGGAATCCACCAGCCGCTCCTTGGAAACCCTAAGGGGAGTTCTACTCTGTCCTATAGGGTTGCTATGAATTGGAATCTACTAAAAGAAAACTGGGAGTTTTATTTTTAAATCAATGTATTATAATTTTTGGAAAAACGATAGACTTTTGCTATAAGGTAGTACCATCGCTGAAATTTTCTGGAGGAGACATTATTGCCCAGAGTAAATTCCCTAAAGTATGGTCTGTGCCTGGGGAAGAAGAAAGAAACCATGGGGACTGTGGAAGTGGAGGATGGTGGTGATGGAGAGGCCTCCAGGGATGCCTAGACCAGAGACTTAGGTCACAGTTGAGACACCAGAGCCCAGAGGGCTCATGTAAATTAACTCTCCATTATTGCAAGTCTCAACCCAAGAGGAAAGTGTCACTCAGGGTAGAACATGAGAACAAAAAGCCCAAGTTCCAAGCCCAGGAGGATTCCCCAAGTATCAGCGAGGCCTTTTGCATCAGCTTCCACTAGGCAGAATTCCCACTCATCAAATTACTCCAGAGATCCATAGGTCAAGTATGAGTATTCTACCCAAGTGTGTAAGGTCAAGGGGTTAGCCATGGTCTGGCAGACCAGACCAAAACATCTCACACCCCTGTCGGCAAAAGGCCCCTGGTCTTGAGGCCGAGTTTTTGAAGAAAGTGAGTGCCATCAGGTCTGCCCTCAGTCTAACCAACACTGAGTCCCTGGTCAGCATCCTGGAGTCCTGGCAAGAAGAGCCAGGCACCTCCAGGAGCATCTGGAGGAGGAGACAGGGGCTGAAGAGGCTACCACACCTACTGGTGCTGCTACACATGTCGGAGACCTGGCTGCAGAGGGTGCAGGCATGGCCTCAAGGTCAAAGGAGAAAGCACCTGAAGACGTGCTAGGACACTTAGACTGAGAGGAGCAGGATGTCTGGACTGCAAAATATGCACCCTTCAGGGAAGAACTTCATTCAGGCTTCTTAAACCCACCTCACCTGGAAGATCCACTCTTTTAGCCTTGTGCCCCTTCCACGACCCCTCAAGTACATGGAGAGATCCAGCCCTAGAGCACCAGGGTGGAAGAAGCCCCAGGATAGCTGTCCAAAGACATGAGGTCCACTCCAAAGCTCCCCCCGCCAAGGAGAGAAGAGGACAAGACTCACCTGCAGATGAGGTCTCAGGGCCCTGAGAATGAGCACAATGTTTGTAAGGAAAGAGAAATGGGATTTCAGTGGGACATGGAAGTCTGAGAAAGAGCCTCTGCAAAGATAGCTCTAAGGGAGGTGTGATTGTGAAGGTGGGCTGGTCACTGAGTTCTTTGTAGTACAAGGTAGCAGACAGAAGCCAGACTCTGGGGGGAACCTGCCTGCCGGTGAGCAGTGGGCTTAAAACCCTAAACCAATGAGAATCGAATCCCTTCCCAGCAGCTTCTGCACAGATCAGTGATGTTTGCTTGGTCTTTCTCTTTTCTGTGGTCTAACCTGATGTGTCCTGAGATCAGAGAGTTGGAATAGAAAAGCCTGACTGAAATGAAATGAGCAAAGAGAAGACAAGGCCTCCTAAATCTGGTGAAGACAGAACACAGATAACCAAAGGTGAGGATGGGAAGAAACAGATTGAGTTCCAAGTCCCATCCACAGTATCCCAGGGCCTGGGAATCCCTGGAAGTGCCAGAGGTGTGTACTCCCTGGGAGATGTGACCCCAAGTGTCGGAGGAAGCCCTACGGAGCAAGGAAGGGAGGGCAGGGACTCTAGGATGGGCACTTCCATACAGGCTGCCCATGTGAATTTCTCAGAGTGACCATGACAGATCCTGAGAGGGACAGTTTGAGGCAAAGGAAAGTAAGTTTTCTGAAGAGGGGTGAATTCCACAGTCTCCTGATAATGAAACAGAAATCCCGTCCTGCTCAGAGGTACTGAGTAGGAGGGATTGTGAATTCCCATCCTGCACAGAGTCTGGCTGGGAAGTTCGACTGTCTAAAGACAATGTGGCCAAAGTCTTCTTTATCTTTCAAAGATGTATCTTCAACTTCCTGCAAATTCAATCCTGGAAAAAAGCCTAGAATATACAAGTGTGGGTTTTTCAGGAGAGCAACAAGGGGAGAAGGTGATAGTGGCATATCAGAGAAGGAGAACAACAGTCTAATAGTCCCTGTGTTACTTAATGAATCACACATGGTGTCCAGCATTATTCCTTATCTGTAGACATGTAAATGCAGTAGATGTTTTAGCAATAACTGAATTAATCCTCACAGAATTCTTTTTGGCCATTTCCAGGTACAGAGACCAGAAGAAGTCATTAGTTACAAGAGCAAGCAATAATTCGCTGGTCTGAATTTTGTTCAATTTCTGTGTTTGCCCTTCATAGATTGATAAAAGTCTCTGAATCTGGCATTGAAGACAGTGTTTTCTCTGTTGTTATGGATTGAATAGTGTCCCCCAAAACGTGTGCCAACCTGGCCAGACCATGATTCCCAGTATTGTGTGGTTGTCCTGCATTTTGTGATCTGATGTGATTACTTATGTGTTGTAAATTCTAACCTCTGTGATGTAAATAAGGCGGGATTAGAGGCAGTTAGGTTAATGAGGGAGGACACAATCTACAGGATTAGGGTGAGTCTTGAGTCAGTCTCTTTTGAGATACAAAGAGAAAAGTGAGCAGAAATGAGAGGGACCTCCTACCACCAAGGAAGAAGTGCCTGGAGTGGAGCACGTCTTTTTGACCCAGTGTCCACGCGCTGAGAATTTCCTAGGCCAGGGGAAGATAGATGACAAGGACCTTCCCCCAGAGCCACAAAGAGAGAGAGCTTTCTCCTAGACCTGGTGCCCTGACTTCAAACTTGTTGCTTCTTAAACTGTGAGAGAATAAGTTTCTGTTTGTTAAAGCCATCCACTTTTGGTATCTCTGCTATAGCCACACTAAAAAAAAAACTAGATAACTAAAAAACACATATATAAAATAGTCAAAAGAAAAAAAGTTTCAAATACACACACATACACGTATGATGTTATTAAACTTTAAAAGCTTTTACATTCTTATAACACATTTAACAATAGAGATTTGTATATAGAAGTTATAATAAGAGCCATCCCCACATAAGTATATTATACCTGCTCCCCTGAAGTGTCCAGTGTCCAAAGATACATATGTACCCTTTTACACACTTCTTTTTGCCGGGACACATGTAAGTACATTCATTTGTTTGTTTTTATGGAAATTAGGTCACACTCTATCCATGTTTTTCTCTGAATCACTCTTCACTTGGTCAATATCATGAGTCAGAATCAGGGCAGGGGCTGACTGCAGAACAGATGATCAGTTGCTCATATTCACGTTCAAGTTGAAGCTGAAGAAAATTAAAACAAGTCCATGAGTCAAAGTATGCCCTTGAGTATATCAAACCTGAATTTAGAGACCATCTCAAGAATAGATTTGATGCACTGCACACTAATGATCGAAGACCAGATTAGTTGTGGGATGATAGCAAGGACATCATATATGAAAAAAACAAAAAGTCATTAGAAAGACAGGAAAGAAAGCAAAGACCAAAGAGGATGTCACAAGAGACTCTGAATCTTGCTCTTGAATGTACAGTAGCTAAAGAGAATGGAAGGAAAAATAATGTAAAAGAGCTCAACAGAATACCTGAAAGGGAAGCTGGAGAAGACAAAGTATGATAATATAATGTGAACAGATCTGGAGTTAGAAAACCAAAAGGGAAGAAAACACCTGGCATTTCTCAAGCTGAAAGAACTGAAGGAAATATTCAAGCCTCTAGGCGCAATACTGAAGGATTCTATGGGCAAAATATCGAACAACAGAGGAAACATCAAAAGTAGATGGAAGGAATACAAAGACTCAATACACCAAAAACAATTGGTCGACGTTCAACCATATCAGGAGGTAGCATAGGATCAAGAGCTGATGGTACTGAAGGAAGAACTCCAAGCTGCACTGAAGGCATTGGCAAAAAACATGGCTCCAGGAATTGATGGCGTACCAAATGAGATGTTTCAACACAGGGACGCAGTGCTGGAGGTGCTCACTTGTCTATTCCAATATATTTGGAAGACAGCTACCTGACCAAATGACTGAAAGAGATCTATATGTGTGCCCATTCCAAAGAGAGGTGGTCCAACGCAATGCGGAAATTATCGAGCAATGTCATTAACATTACATGCAAGAAAAATTTTGCTGAATTTAATTTAAAAACAGTTGCAGCAGTACACAGACAGGAAACTACCAAAAATTCAAGCTGGATTCAGAGGAAGACATGGAACATGGGATATCATTTCTGATGTCTGATGGATCTTGGCTGAAAGTAGAGACTATCACTAAGATGTTTACCTATTTTTGTTTACTATACAAGCACACTCAACTGTGTGGCTCATGACAAATTATGGATAGCTTACCAAAGAATGGGAATTCCAGAACACTTAACTGTAGTCATGCGGAATATCTATGTAGACCAAGAGGCAGTCATTTGAGTAGGGCAAGGGGATACCGTGTGGTTTAAAATCAGAAAGTTATGTGTCATGGTGGTATCCTTTCACCATACTTACTCAATCTGTATGCTGAGCAAATAATCTGAGAAGCTGGTCTGTAAGAAGAAGAACATGGCATCAGTTTTGGAGAAAGATTCACTAACAACCTATGATATGCAGCTGATACGACCTTGCTTGCTGAAAGTAAAGAGGACTTGAAGCAGTTACTGATGAAGAGCAACCACTACAGCCTTCAGTATGGATTACACCTCAACATAAAGAAAACAAAAATTCTCACAACTGGACCAGTAAGCAACACCATGATAGAGAAAATACTGAAGTCATCAAGCATTTCATTTAACTTGAATCCATAATCAATGCCCACAGAAGCAGCAGTCAAGAATTCAAACAATGTATTGCATTGGGCAAATCTATTGCAAAAGACCTCCTTAAAGTGTTGTGAAGGAAAGATGTCACTTTGAGGACTAAGGTGTGCCTGAGCAAAGCCATGATATTTTCTATCACCTCACATGCTTGAGCAAGTTAGACAATGAATACGGAAAACCAAAGAACTGATTCATTTAAAATATGGTGTTGGCAAAGAATACTGAATATACCATGGACTGCCAGAAGAATAAACAAATCCATCTGGGAAGAAGTACACCAAGAATGCACCTTAGAAGCAAGGATGGCGAGACTTCGTCTCACGTGCCTTGGACATATTTTCAGGAGGGACCTGTCCCAGGAAAGGCTCATCATGCTTGGAAAAGCTGAGGGTCAGAAAAAAAGAGGAAGGCGCTCAACAACATGAACTGACACAATGGCTGCAAGAATGGGCTCAAACATAGCAATGATTGTGAGGATGGTTCAGGATCAGGCAGTGTTTCATTCTGTTTTACACAGGATCGATGGCCTCTAACAGCCACAACTAACATATGTAAGCATATATGGGTGGGTGGGTGTGTGTGTGTGTGTGTACCCATTGCCGTCGAGTCGGTTCCAACTCATAGTGACCCTACAGGACAGAGCAGAACTGCCCCACAGAGTTCCCAAGGAGCGCCTGGTGGATTCGAAATGCTAACCTTTTGGTTAGCAGCTATAGCTATTAACCATTATGCGACTAGGGTTTCCATATAAAAAAAAAAATTTTTTTATATATATATATATATATATATATATATACACACACATACACACACGTATATATACACACACTCTTTTTTTTTATATATATATGTGTGTATATATATATTCTGTTCACCAGTTTTGCATCTCTAGAGATCCCAGGCTAAGACATTTGGTACCTACACTGGTTCCAGAGGAACCAAATCTTAAGGATGAGTTTTCTGAATTGATTCTCAAGTCTGGCTAATCTTAAAGGCACTGATGACTGTCTCCAGTAGTAAATAGGCTATTGCTAATCCATGGTGGGAGGTGACAATAGAAATACGCAAAATACTACTACAACTGGATCAAATATTTGTGAGAGACAAGGCTCTGCCTGATTACATATTTGATACTTTTCTATAATTTTGTCAGAATAAGAATAATAAGGAAGCTGCTTGGTTGGTCCTGCTTTTGCTAGCCACACTGGTGAATGAAAGAAATGGACTCAAAGCTCAAGCACCACATACAAGATCTGAAAGCTGCCACTTGTGCCCAGAAAGAAAACCATATTTCTTATACTAACAAGGCTAATGCTGCCAAAAATAAACTCAGATTCTTATCATAAGAGTGACTGAATTAAAGCACCAGTTGAATATCCAACCTCAAATGGTTTCTGAAGTTAAAGTAAGGGCACTGATTGGGAAGAAATGGGATCCTGAAACTTGGGATGAGGACATATGGGCAGATAGTCAGGAAGCGGGGGACAATGAACCTCCAATTTCTGTTGAATCGCTCTTCCTAACAGAACCAGACCTCTTACTCCCATCTAAAGAGATTCTCTAACTTTGCCGGCTAAGCCACCCTTCCCAGTAAAACAATTATCCCTTCCACCTCCATCTGATGAGATTACCCCAGCTGTGCCTGAAGTGTCTTGTTTGAGTTGTCTCCTGGGGTGGTGTCTGGGGCATTGCCTGGGGCATCACCTTAGGCAGATGCCTTATAAGACACGGCTGAACATCCCACTGCCTCTGCCCATTTTTGCTTCTAGACCTATACCTAGACTTCAGTCCCAACAAGCCCCAAAAGGTGAGCTATGAAGTGTGACCCAGGATAAGCTATGCTAAACTCCAAAAGAACTGCTTGATTTTTCTAATATATACATACAGAAACCTGGTGAATATGTGTGGGAATGGCTATTTTGGGTGTGGGATAACGGTGCAAGCAACATAAAGGTGGATTAGTCTGAGTTTATTGATATAGGCCCAGGAAGCATAGATTCTTCATTCAGTGTTTCAGCTTGAGAGGTTAGAAAAGGATCTCATAGTTTATTTGGCTGGTTTACTGAAGCATGGATTAAGTGGTGGCCTAAAATAAATCAAGTGGAAATGGCAGATCTGCCATTGTATACTGTAGGAGAAGGTATCCAAAGGCTGAGGGAAATTGGAATGTTAGAATGGATTTATTAGGCTGGACCCACAGACCCACACACGGAGTGCCCAGAGGGCTCTCTTTTTACCATAGCAGTGAGGTACAAATTTGGGAAGCAAGCCCCAGCATTATTGAAGACTTCTGTGGTTGCTATTTTATGTAAGTAAGAGTCCACAGTGAGAACTGCCCTAACTGAATTAAGACACCTAACTACAATGCAGTTGACTGGACCCCATGGTGGTAGCATCCAAGTGGTGGCACTCAATCAACAAAGACAAGGTGGGTGTGGTTACCATAACAGACAGTAGAGTCAAAGCAGTAATCAGAACAGTCTGCTCGCATGGATTTATGGCATTGGCTACTTAGTCATAGTGTCCCTGGGAGCGAAAGAGCTGGGAAATGTACATCTCCTGGTACCTAGCGTCTTAGATATCTAGTGCTCCTGTAACAGAAATACCACAAATGGATGACTTTAACAAAGAAAATTATTCCCTCACAGTCTAGGAGGCTATAAGTCCAAATTCAGGGTGCCAACTCCAGGGGAAGGCTTTTTCTCTCTGTCACTCCTACGAGAAGGTCTTTGTCACCAATCTTCCCCTGGACAAGAAGGTTCTCAGCACAGGGATCCTAGGTCCAAAGGATGCACTGCTCCTGACACTTCTTTCTTGGTGCTACTGAGGTCCCCCTGTCTCTCTGCTCTTTTCTCTTTTATATCTTAAAAGAGATTGACTTAAAACACAACTTAATCTTGTAGACTGAGCCCTGCCTCCTTAACATAACTGCTTCAAATCCTCGATCATTAACATCATAGAGGTATGATTTACAATACATTGGAAAATCACATCAGCTGACAAAATGGTGGATAATCGCACAATACTGAGAAGCATGGCCTAGTCAAGCTGATATATACATTTTGGGAAGACAGAATTTAATCCGTAACACCTAGTATGCAGCTATCGACCTGTTAATGCCTTTTTCTCCATACCTGTTTCAAAGTATCACCCGAAACAGTGTGCCTTCTCTCTGACCTAAGTATATAAGGACCAAATAATGTACAGGAATCTCTGTTACATTTTCTCCATCTTACCATTATTTGGCCTCATACGCAGACCCAGTCACTTAATTGTGCAGCAGAATGAAGAGATTAAAGCCCCAACATTCTTGCCAGTGGACCAGGAAGGTAGCTGCTCAGACATCAGAGAGCCTCAGAGAGACAGAGACCAGGCGGCTCAAGAGGGGGATACCATAAAGTTGTTTTTCATACCCCTCCCCACTCCCACAGTTGCATATGCTTTGCTCTGACCCTAAGAAGTAGATCAATCCTTTGAGAACTGCATTATGGGTTAGAACACCAACAAGGTCCCAGACTGAGTGACACTCCCATAGATTACATCCAAATATCACTGCAAAGTCTTCAAAATCTGAACTGACATCTGAGCCACAGCACACAGAAGTTGGGAAAGAACCTGCAGCCTGAACATAACTGGGTCAAGTGATTCCTAAAACAAACAACATCGACATTTTCTGTAAGATTGAAGTAAGACACAGTCTTGGAATCACAGACAAAAACTTTAAAAAGCTACTTTAACCATGCTCAAAGAAGTAACAGGCACAACTTAGAAAAATAGAAAAATACATAGAAACCATTCACAAATGAAAATTTTAGACAGGAAAAACAGAAAAATAGGATAAAAAATTCACTTGATCAGCTCTACAGCGGAATGCTGTTGACAGACAAAAGGATCAATGAGATGAAAACAGTTCAATTGAAAATATCCAATCTGAAAACAGAGAACAAATATTGAAAAAAAATGAACAGAGCCTCAAAAAAATTCAAAAATATCTAACATTTATTTATTGGAATTCCATACGGTGTAGAAAAAATATGTGGTGTAGAAAAAAGTATCTGAAGAAATACTGGCTCAACACTTTCCCAATTTGTTGAAAGACACAAACTTACAGATTCAAGAAGCTATGCAAACTCCAACAAGTTAAACTCACATAATTTTATGCCCAAATGCCTCATTGTCAATTGTGGAATAACAAGGACCAAGAAAATATCTTCAAAGAAGCTAGAGAGAAAACAACTCATCTCACACAGGAGAAACAATTGGAATGACTCTGTATTCATCATCAGAAGCCATGGAGGCGAAAAGGCTGTGAAAACAACATTTTTTCAACACTGAAAGAAAAGAAACATTAACCCGGTGTTCTATAGGCTGTTATTTCCTTCATGAGTAAAGGAAAAATATTGACATTCTCAGGTGAAAGACGCTTAAGAGAATTCATCGCCACCAGACTTGCTCTAAATGAAACACTAAAGGAAGTTCTTCAGGTGGCAGGCTTGGAATTTCAGGAATTATGGAAAGCAACAAAGTGGAAAGTATCTTCGGAAGTTCGCCCTCCACCAAAGATTAGACAGGTCTATAAAACAAACAACAACACACGTGAAGAAAGTGTTTCTTAGTTCAATCATGTGTATGAGACCAAAAGTACAAAACCAGCCCAAAAGCACTGAAAAGAGGGCAGGACAGAACAGGAATCATGGCGGATGGAAACGGGGAACTGGAGCATAGGAGAGGACAATATTGACACATCATGAATATTGCAACCAATGTCACAAAACAATTGTGTATAAATGGTTGAACAAGAAAGTAATTTGCTCTGTAAAGTTTCAAATGAAGCACAATAAAAAATTAAAAAAAGTGGTAGGTATCTCGGTAAACATATTATGCCAACCCTGTTGTCACTGCACAACATGGCGCAGGACTCCCCTCTTTGCAAAGACTTTCTAGCCTATTGGAAAAACTTTGGAATATACTCTTGGTGGCACATTAGTATTAGAGAATGGGGTTAATTTTGAAAATATGAGATGTCTGTACTCATGCCTGGTGGATAAACTGGATAATAATATTTTCAGAGCGAAATGAGATGTTCTAACAGAAAAATAGGCCTGAATTCCCACGTGGGCCATGAGCCTACTACTCTGAAGGCCTTTCCCAGAGAGGCATTTCAGGCACTTCTAGAGCAGCAGGAGCGCTGGGGAATGCAGGTGTCAACCTCCCCCAGGGCCTTCTCTGAGGGGTAAGTACCTGCTTTAGTACTGAGCTTAGTGGTTCATAAATTGTCATTCTGCATAAGGTCTTCAGGTTCAAGTCTGTAATCCAGCTGGGATTCTGTGTGTGCTGCATCTCTGCATCAAAAGAACATGCTTCTAGAAGCAGAATGCCAGGAGAGAGGCGGTTGGGCAGTTGGCGTTGGGGGGTGCTGCGCAGACAGGGGTGCCCGAGGGAGGCACAATATAGTCATTCTGCAGGAGGTCTAGTCCTTCTGCACAAGAATTAGAATGCTTCTCAATGCACAACAGTTTACATGCAGGACATAAACAAAGTTACTGAAGGACAAAGTTGAATAGTAAACCAAGCCACTCCCTGTCAATCCTTACCTGAGAGGGTCTTCATCAGGACTTCCGGGGATGGAGAAGGAAACAGCAAACGCTGATTTATTTTACCTCTTCCTTCCTCAAGAAACAGGAACTGGTGTTAAGATGTCAGGTGTCAAGCCCCAAACTCCTCTTCTGGTCTGTATTTAAGCTGTATAATAAAACTGGGAATCAGGCAATCAGCCATGAGCAGACAGACCCAGAGTATTCCCAGTGCCCCACATCTTTGAGCTCCAGTGAGATCCTGTTCTTAGTCCCTAGATTAGCAGAGGAGCTGAAAGACTGAAATTCCGTGTTTTCAGGCAACTTGGGCTTCAAGCAGGCACTTATTGCTAAAGTCGTATTTCTCTGTGTTAATTTATGATCCTTAACTCAAATCCGGAG
>NW_026975465.1:0-53434 GCF_030014295.1 Loxodonta africana
GCCCTCCCCGGGCAACTTGCTTCGTGTACTCTGGGGGTGGGGGTGGGGCTGGGGCTGGGGCTGAGGCTGGGGCTGGGGCTGGGCCTGGGGCTGGGGGTGCGGGTGGGGACGTGAGACGGCCACAACGGTGGTGGTGGCGGTGGCCGCCGGACACTCGGCCGACTAGCCAGCCTCTCTCTCTGAGGTGTGGCGTGGGGAGGGGGAGGGGGGTCGGGGAGGCGACGAGGCGGGCGTGGGGGCGGTGGTGAGGCGGCCTTGAGGTGGGGATCTCGTGCCCGGGAGGAACAGGTGCCCTCCTGCCCGGTGTCCCGCGCGGGCCTAGACGTGGCCTCAAGTGGCCTGACCCCGATGAGTGAGTGAGGACGGGTCCTCCTGGCCGTCGGGCACACAGAACTAGGGGAGCCGGGGCCAGTCGAGCTGGGGGCCTCCCCGAGAGGTGCGAGACCGCAGCAGGGGCGTGCGGGGGTCCAGGCCGGGTGGGGTGGTGCGGTGTTGAGCTGGAGGCTATGCGGGGGGCGGGGCGCCGGGCGCGGGGCGGGGACGGCCACGCACGTTTCCTGCAGGGCTGTGGCTCTGGACCGCCAGGGCCAGAAGCAGCCTGCCCGCGGTCAGCGGGGGGTGAGGTGCGGATGGCGGGGGCCGCCCGCCCTCCCCGCGCCGGTCGCCCGTCCCCACCCACGCCCCCGCCGCCACCCCACCCCACCCCACAACCCGCCCTCCCTCCTCCCATCGGGGAAGCTCACCAGTGAGCTGGGCAGCTGGGCCAACGCGCCTGCCCCACCGCCCTGGCCCCCCACCGACCCTCCCGTCAGGCTAAGCGCCGCCTGCCCCACCTCCAGCCCCCCAGCAGGACCGGGAGCCTACGTGGGGTCCTGACTGGCCAGTGGGCAGGACGTCCCTCGTCGGTAGGCGTGTGGCTCGTGCGTGGTCTTTCGCCGCTCCCCGGTGCCCTCCCCCGCCAGCACCAGGGCTCGGGGGTCCGGTGGGAAGTACCAGAGGGCCTCCGCGGCACCTAGGAGCAGCCTGGCGCGCAAGGGTTCGCCGTGCTCCTCCGAGTCCCGCGTGGCCCTGGAGGGCCACGGCCGGCCAGGAGGGCGACGAGGGGCAAAGGCGGGAGGGACAGGTGGGCCGGGGACCGGGCCCGGGGCCGGGACTGGGGCCGAGAGCCGGGCCCGGCGAGGGCCCCTTGGAGGAAGGGGAGGCAAAGGGAGGCCCCGCCAGGGGACGGGCCGGGGTGGGGGGAGGGCGAGTGGAGGCCGGGGCCACCCCACGCTGGGCAGGGGGAGAGACGAGAGGCGCTCGGCCAGATGTCGGCGGAAGCAGGCGGCCCGAGTGCCTCCCGGTGCCGCCGCCGGGGGCGAGGGGCGAGCAGGCGGCAGGAGAGCCCCGGCCGGACTGAGGGGGGCCGTGGGGCTTCGCAGGAAGGGCAGGGGGCGCGACCCGGGCGGCCTTCCCGCCTGGCTGACTGCCTTCCTCCCGGTCGCCGCCACCTGCCTGCTTGGAGGCCGGACTCTTGGGCCGGCTGGCCGGGACCCGCACCCTTGGCCAGGCGGGGCGGGCCGGGGCGGGCCGGGGCGGGCCGGGGCGGGGCTGGGCGGCCAAAGCTGGAGGCTGCCGGGGCGGCCAAGGCGCGCTGCGCCGGCGGCTGGGGCCGCTGAGCAGGCTCTTAGGGCGAGCGGCGGCAGGCGCTGACGTCTACGGCCATACCACCCTGAACGCGCCCGATCTCGTCTGATCTCGGAAGCTAAGCAGGGTCGGGCCTGGTTAGTACTTGGATGGGAGACCGCCTGGGAATACCGGGTGCTGTAGGCTTTTACGCCTCCTTTTCTCTTTTGCCGCCAACCCACGGGGCACAGGGACACACGGACACGGACAGGGACGCAACCAGGCCAGGAAGCCCGGCCCAGGGGCCCGGCCAGCGGCCCTCGGGCACCAGGAAAGCTTCGGGGGTGGCGGCGGCGTCGACGAGGACGACGACGGCGACGACGACGACGGCGGACGACGGCGGACGACGGCGGCCCGGCACTCCAGTCCAGTCGGGCCGCAGCGCTTCCCGGCCGCATAGAGAGATAGTATTTCCCACCCCCCGCCCGGGCCTTCAGGTTCAGGCCCTGCGGGAGCGCGCCCTGCCCTCGTGGCGGTGGGAGACGCTCCCCGTGGCGCCAGAGCCTCTCCTTGGGGCCGGAGCTCTGTCCTTGTCCAGCGGGGGCAGGCCCCTGGCTCAGAGGGCCTTCGGGAGCCACCCGGGCCGCCTCCGCCCTGCCGCCCCCCCACCCTCCACCCCGACCGGCCTCTGCCCCAACTTGGCTGCTCGGCTGCCCTCCTTCCCTCGGGCTCTGCCCACCCTTCCTGGCTCTGCAGGCCTGCCTCCTGGTGTGCCGGGATGTCTGCTAGTGGATTGGGAGGAGAAGACACCCGGGGCGGGCGGGCCCCTTGCCCTCCCCGGGGCGGGCGGGCCCCTTGCCCTCCCCGGGCAACTTGCTTCGTGTACTCTGGGGGTGGGGGTGGGGCTGGGGCTGGGGCTGAGGCTGGGGCTGGGGCTGGGCCTGGGGCTGGGGGTGCGGGTGGGGACGTGAGACGGCCACAACGGTGGTGGTGGCGGTGGCCGCCGGACACTCGGCCGACTAGCCAGCCTCTCTCTCTGAGGTGTGGCGTGGGGAGGGGGAGGGGGGTCGGGGAGGCGACGAGGCGGGCGTGGGGGCGGTGGTGAGGCGGCCTTGAGGTGGGGATCTCGTGCCCGGGAGGAACAGGTGCCCTCCTGCCCGGTGTCCCGCGCGGGCCTAGACGTGGCCTCAAGTGGCCTGACCCCGATGAGTGAGTGAGGACGGGTCCTCCTGGCCGTCGGGCACACAGAACTAGGGGAGCCGGGGCCAGTCGAGCTGGGGGCCTCCCCGAGAGGTGCGAGACCGCAGCAGGGGCGTGCGGGGGTCCAGGCCGGGTGGGGTGGTGCGGTGTTGAGCTGGAGGCTATGCGGGGGGCGGGGCGCCGGGCGCGGGGCGGGGACGGCCACGCACGTTTCCTGCAGGGCTGTGGCTCTGGACCGCCAGGGCCAGAAGCAGCCTGCCCGCGGTCAGCGGGGGGTGAGGTGCGGATGGCGGGGGCCGCCCGCCCTCCCCGCGCCGGTCGCCCGTCCCCACCCACGCCCCCGCCGCCACCCCACCCCACCCCACAACCCGCCCTCCCTCCTCCCATCGGGGAAGCTCACCAGTGAGCTGGGCAGCTGGGCCAACGCGCCTGCCCCACCGCCCTGGCCCCCCACCGACCCTCCCGTCAGGCTAAGCGCCGCCTGCCCCACCTCCAGCCCCCCAGCAGGACCGGGAGCCTACGTGGGGTCCTGACTGGCCAGTGGGCAGGACGTCCCTCGTCGGTAGGCGTGTGGCTCGTGCGTGGTCTTTCGCCGCTCCCCGGTGCCCTCCCCCGCCAGCACCAGGGCTCGGGGGTCCGGTGGGAAGTACCAGAGGGCCTCCGCGGCACCTAGGAGCAGCCTGGCGCGCAAGGGTTCGCCGTGCTCCTCCGAGTCCCGCGTGGCCCTGGAGGGCCACGGCCGGCCAGGAGGGCGACGAGGGGCAAAGGCGGGAGGGACAGGTGGGCCGGGGACCGGGCCCGGGGCCGGGACTGGGGCCGAGAGCCGGGCCCGGCGAGGGCCCCTTGGAGGAAGGGGAGGCAAAGGGAGGCCCCGCCAGGGGACGGGCCGGGGTGGGGGGAGGGCGAGTGGAGGCCGGGGCCACCCCACGCTGGGCAGGGGGAGAGACGAGAGGCGCTCGGCCAGATGTCGGCGGAAGCAGGCGGCCCGAGTGCCTCCCGGTGCCGCCGCCGGGGGCGAGGGGCGAGCAGGCGGCAGGAGAGCCCCGGCCGGACTGAGGGGGGCCGTGGGGCTTCGCAGGAAGGGCAGGGGGCGCGACCCGGGCGGCCTTCCCGCCTGGCTGACTGCCTTCCTCCCGGTCGCCGCCACCTGCCTGCTTGGAGGCCGGACTCTTGGGCCGGCTGGCCGGGACCCGCACCCTTGGCCAGGCGGGGCGGGCCGGGGCGGGCCGGGGCGGGCCGGGGCGGGGCTGGGCGGCCAAAGCTGGAGGCTGCCGGGGCGGCCAAGGCGCGCTGCGCCGGCGGCTGGGGCCGCTGAGCAGGCTCTTAGGGCGAGCGGCGGCAGGCGCTGACGTCTACGGCCATACCACCCTGAACGCGCCCGATCTCGTCTGATCTCGGAAGCTAAGCAGGGTCGGGCCTGGTTAGTACTTGGATGGGAGACCGCCTGGGAATACCGGGTGCTGTAGGCTTTTACGCCTCCTTTTCTCTTTTGCCGCCAACCCACGGGGCACAGGGACACACGGACACGGACAGGGACGCAACCAGGCCAGGAAGCCCGGCCCAGGGGCCCGGCCAGCGGCCCTCGGGCACCAGGAAAGCTTCGGGGGTGGCGGCGGCGTCGACGAGGACGACGACGGCGACGACGACGACGGCGGACGACGGCGGACGACGGCGGCCCGGCACTCCAGTCCAGTCGGGCCGCAGCGCTTCCCGGCCGCCCCTACTCTCCCCCGCTCCCACCCCCCGCCCGGGCCTTCAGGTTCAGGCCCTGCGGGAGCGCGCCCTGCCCTCGTGGCGGTGGGAGACGCTCCCCGTGGCGCCAGAGCCTCTCCTTGGGGCCGGAGCTCTGTCCTTGTCCAGCGGGGGCAGGCCCCTGGCTCAGAGGGCCTTCGGGAGCCACCCGGGCCGCCTCCGCCCTGCCGCCCCCCCACCCTCCACCCCGACCGGCCTCTGCCCCAACTTGGCTGCTCGGCTGCCCTCCTTCCCTCGGGCTCTGCCCACCCTTCCTGGCTCTGCAGGCCTGCCTCCTGGTGTGCCGGGATGTCTGCTAGTGGATTGGGAGGAGAAGACACCCGGGGCGGGCGGGCCCCTTGCCCTCCCCGGGGCGGGCGGGCCCCTTGCCCTCCCCGGGCAACTTGCTTCGTGTACTCTGGGGGTGGGGGTGGGGCTGGGGCTGGGGCTGAGGCTGGGGCTGGGGCTGGGCCTGGGGCTGGGGGTGCGGGTGGGGACGTGAGACGGCCACAACGGTGGTGGTGGCGGTGGCCGCCGGACACTCGGCCGACTAGCCAGCCTCTCTCTCTGAGGTGTGGCGTGGGGAGGGGGAGGGGGGTCGGGGAGGCGACGAGGCGGGCGTGGGGGCGGTGGTGAGGCGGCCTTGAGGTGGGGATCTCGTGCCCGGGAGGAACAGGTGCCCTCCTGCCCGGTGTCCCGCGCGGGCCTAGACGTGGCCTCAAGTGGCCTGACCCCGATGAGTGAGTGAGGACGGGTCCTCCTGGCCGTCGGGCACACAGAACTAGGGGAGCCGGGGCCAGTCGAGCTGGGGGCCTCCCCGAGAGGTGCGAGACCGCAGCAGGGGCGTGCGGGGGTCCAGGCCGGGTGGGGTGGTGCGGTGTTGAGCTGGAGGCTATGCGGGGGGCGGGGCGCCGGGCGCGGGGCGGGGACGGCCACGCACGTTTCCTGCAGGGCTGTGGCTCTGGACCGCCAGGGCCAGAAGCAGCCTGCCCGCGGTCAGCGGGGGGTGAGGTGCGGATGGCGGGGGCCGCCCGCCCTCCCCGCGCCGGTCGCCCGTCCCCACCCACGCCCCCGCCGCCACCCCACCCCACCCCACAACCCGCCCTCCCTCCTCCCATCGGGGAAGCTCACCAGTGAGCTGGGCAGCTGGGCCAACGCGCCTGCCCCACCGCCCTGGCCCCCCACCGACCCTCCCGTCAGGCTAAGCGCCGCCTGCCCCACCTCCAGCCCCCCAGCAGGACCGGGAGCCTACGTGGGGTCCTGACTGGCCAGTGGGCAGGACGTCCCTCGTCGGTAGGCGTGTGGCTCGTGCGTGGTCTTTCGCCGCTCCCCGGTGCCCTCCCCCGCCAGCACCAGGGCTCGGGGGTCCGGTGGGAAGTACCAGAGGGCCTCCGCGGCACCTAGGAGCAGCCTGGCGCGCAAGGGTTCGCCGTGCTCCTCCGAGTCCCGCGTGGCCCTGGAGGGCCACGGCCGGCCAGGAGGGCGACGAGGGGCAAAGGCGGGAGGGACAGGTGGGCCGGGGACCGGGCCCGGGGCCGGGACTGGGGCCGAGAGCCGGGCCCGGCGAGGGCCCCTTGGAGGAAGGGGAGGCAAAGGGAGGCCCCGCCAGGGGACGGGCCGGGGTGGGGGGAGGGCGAGTGGAGGCCGGGGCCACCCCACGCTGGGCAGGGGGAGAGACGAGAGGCGCTCGGCCAGATGTCGGCGGAAGCAGGCGGCCCGAGTGCCTCCCGGTGCCGCCGCCGGGGGCGAGGGGCGAGCAGGCGGCAGGAGAGCCCCGGCCGGACTGAGGGGGGCCGTGGGGCTTCGCAGGAAGGGCAGGGGGCGCGACCCGGGCGGCCTTCCCGCCTGGCTGACTGCCTTCCTCCCGGTCGCCGCCACCTGCCTGCTTGGAGGCCGGACTCTTGGGCCGGCTGGCCGGGACCCGCACCCTTGGCCAGGCGGGGCGGGCCGGGGCGGGCCGGGGCGGGCCGGGGCGGGGCTGGGCGGCCAAAGCTGGAGGCTGCCGGGGCGGCCAAGGCGCGCTGCGCCGGCGGCTGGGGCCGCTGAGCAGGCTCTTAGGGCGAGCGGCGGCAGGCGCTGACGTCTACGGCCATACCACCCTGAACGCGCCCGATCTCGTCTGATCTCGGAAGCTAAGCAGGGTCGGGCCTGGTTAGTACTTGGATGGGAGACCGCCTGGGAATACCGGGTGCTGTAGGCTTTTACGCCTCCTTTTCTCTTTTGCCGCCAACCCACGGGGCACAGGGACACACGGACACGGACAGGGACGCAACCAGGCCAGGAAGCCCGGCCCAGGGGCCCGGCCAGCGGCCCTCGGGCACCAGGAAAGCTTCGGGGGTGGCGGCGGCGTCGACGAGGACGACGACGGCGACGACGACGACGGCGGACGACGGCGGACGACGGCGGCACTCCAGTCCAGTCGGGCCGCAGCGCTTCCCGGCCGCCCCTACTCTCCCCCGCTCCCACCCCCCGCCCGGGCCTTCAGGTTCAGGCCCTGCGGGAGCGCGCCCTGCCCTCGTGGCGGTGGGAGACGCTCCCCGTGGCGCCAGAGCCTCTCCTTGGGGCCGGAGCTCTGTCCTTGTCCAGCGGGGGCAGGCCCCTGGCTCAGAGGGCCTTCGGGAGCCACCCGGGCCGCCTCCGCCCTGCCGCCCCCCCACCCTCCACCCCGACCGGCCTCTGCCCCAACTTGGCTGCTCGGCTGCCCTCCTTCCCTCGGGCTCTGCCCACCCTTCCTGGCTCTGCAGGCCTGCCTCCTGGTGTGCCGGGATGTCTGCTAGTGGATTGGGAGGAGAAGACACCCGGGGCGGGCGGGCCCCTTGCCCTCCCCGGGGCGGGCGGGCCCCTTGCCCTCCCCGGGCAACTTGCTTCGTGTACTCTGGGGGTGGGGGTGGGGCTGGGGCTGGGGCTGAGGCTGGGGCTGGGGCTGGGCCTGGGGCTGGGGGTGCGGGTGGGGACGTGAGACGGCCACAACGGTGGTGGTGGCGGTGGCCGCCGGACACTCGGCCGACTAGCCAGCCTCTCTCTCTGAGGTGTGGCGTGGGGAGGGGGAGGGGGGTCGGGGAGGCGACGAGGCGGGCGTGGGGGCGGTGGTGAGGCGGCCTTGAGGTGGGGATCTCGTGCCCGGGAGGAACAGGTGCCCTCCTGCCCGGTGTCCCGCGCGGGCCTAGACGTGGCCTCAAGTGGCCTGACCCCGATGAGTGAGTGAGGACGGGTCCTCCTGGCCGTCGGGCACACAGAACTAGGGGAGCCGGGGCCAGTCGAGCTGGGGGCCTCCCCGAGAGGTGCGAGACCGCAGCAGGGGCGTGCGGGGGTCCAGGCCGGGTGGGGTGGTGCGGTGTTGAGCTGGAGGCTATATTGGGGGCGGGGCGCCGGGCGCGGGGCGGGGACGGCCACGCACGTTTCCTGCAGGGCTGTGGCTCTGGACCGCCAGGGCCAGAAGCAGCCTGCCCGCGGTCAGCGGGGGGTGAGGTGCGGATGGCGGGGGCCGCCCGCCCTCCCCGCGCCGGTCGCCCGTCCCCACCCACGCCCCCGCCGCCACCCCACCCCACCCCACAACCCGCCCTCCCTCCTCCCATCGGGGAAGCTCACCAGTGAGCTGGGCAGCTGGGCCAACGCGCCTGCCCCACCGCCCTGGCCCCCCACCGACCCTCCCGTCAGGCTAAGCGCCGCCTGCCCCACCTCCAGCCCCCCAGCAGGACCGGGAGCCTACGTGGGGTCCTGACTGGCCAGTGGGCAGGACGTCCCTCGTCGGTAGGCGTGTGGCTCGTGCGTGGTCTTTCGCCGCTCCCCGGTGCCCTCCCCCGCCAGCACCAGGGCTCGGGGGTCCGGTGGGAAGTACCAGAGGGCCTCCGCGGCACCTAGGAGCAGCCTGGCGCGCAAGGGTTCGCCGTGCTCCTCCGAGTCCCGCGTGGCCCTGGAGGGCCACGGCCGGCCAGGAGGGCGACGAGGGGCAAAGGCGGGAGGGACAGGTGGGCCGGGGACCGGGCCCGGGGCCGGGACTGGGGCCGAGAGCCGGGCCCGGCGAGGGCCCCTTGGAGGAAGGGGAGGCAAAGGGAGGCCCCGCCAGGGGACGGGCCGGGGTGGGGGGAGGGCGACATAGAGAGATAGTATTCCCCACGCTGGGCAGGGGAGAGACGAGAGGCGCTCGGCCAGATGTCGGCGGAAGCAGGCGGCCCGAGTGCCTCCCGGTGCCGCCGCCGGGGGCGAGGGGCGAGCAGGCGGCAGGAGAGCCCCGGCCGGACTGAGGGGGGCCGTGGGGCTTCGCAGGAAGGGCAGGGGGCGCGACCCGGGCGGCCTTCCCGCCTGGCTGACTGCCTTCCTCCCGGTCGCCGCCACCTGCCTGCTTGGAGGCCGGACTCTTGGGCCGGCTGGCCGGGACCCGCACCCTTGGCCAGGCGGGGCGGGCCGGGGCGGGGCTGGGCGGCCAAAGCTGGAGGCTGCCGGGGCGGCCAAGGCGCGCTGCGCCGGCGGCTGGGGCCGCTGAGCAGGCTCTTAGGGCGAGCGGCGGCAGGCGCTGACGTCTACGGCCATACCACCCTGAACGCGCCCGATCTCGTCTGATCTCGGAAGCTAAGCAGGGTCGGGCCTGGTTAGTACTTGGATGGGAGACCGCCTGGGAATACCGGGTGCTGTAGGCTTTTACGCCTCCTTTTCTCTTTTGCCGCCAACCCACGGGGCACAGGGACACACGGACACGGACAGGGACGCAACCAGGCCAGGAAGCCCGGCCCAGGGGCCCGGCCAGCGGCCCTCGGGCACCAGGAAAGCTTCGGGGGTGGCGGCGGCGTCGACGAGGACGACGACGGCGACGACGACGACGGCGGACGACGGCGGCCCGGCACTCCAGTCCAGTCGGGCCGCAGCGCTTCCCGGCCGCCCCTACTCTCCCCCGCTCCCACCCCCCGCCCGGGCCTTCAGGTTCAGGCCCTGCGGGAGCGCGCCCTGCCCTCGTGGCGGTGGGAGACGCTCCCCGTGGCGCCAGAGCCTCTCCTTGGGGCCGGAGCTCTGTCCTTGTCCAGCGGGGGCAGGCCCCTGGCTCAGAGGGCCTTCGGGAGCCACCCGGGCCGCCTCCGCCCTGCCGCCCCCCCACCCTCCACCCCGACCGGCCTCTGCCCCAACTTGGCTGCTCGGCTGCCCTCCTTCCCTCGGGCTCTGCCCACCCTTCCTGGCTCTGCAGGCCTGCCTCCTGGTGTGCCGGGATGTCTGCTAGTGGATTGGGAGGAGAAGACACCCGGGGCGGGCGGGCCCCTTGCCCTCCCCGGGGCGGGCGGGCCCCTTGCCCTCCCCGGGCAACTTGCTTCGTGTACTCTGGGGGTGGGGGTGGGGCTGGGGCTGGGGCTGAGGCTGGGGCTGGGGCTGGGCCTGGGGCTGGGGGTGCGGGTGGGGACGTGAGACGGCCACAACGGTGGTGGTGGCGGTGGCCGCCGGACACTCGGCCGACTAGCCAGCCTCTCTCTCTGAGGTGTGGCGTGGGGAGGGGGAGGGGGGTCGGGGAGGCGACGAGGCGGGCGTGGGGGCGGTGGTGAGGCGGCCTTGAGGTGGGGATCTCGTGCCCGGGAGGAACAGGTGCCCTCCTGCCCGGTGTCCCGCGCGGGCCTAGACGTGGCCTCAAGTGGCCTGACCCCGATGAGTGAGTGAGGACGGGTCCTCCTGGCCGTCGGGCACACAGAACTAGGGGAGCCGGGGCCAGTCGAGCTGGGGGCCTCCCCGAGAGGTGCGAGACCGCAGCAGGGGCGTGCGGGGGTCCAGGCCGGGTGGGGTGGTGCGGTGTTGAGCTGGAGGCTATGCGGGGGGCGGGGCGCCGGGCGCGGGGCGGGGACGGCCACGCACGTTTCCTGCAGGGCTGTGGCTCTGGACCGCCAGGGCCAGAAGCAGCCTGCCCGCGGTCAGCGGGGGGTGAGGTGCGGATGGCGGGGGCCGCCCGCCCTCCCCGCGCCGGTCGCCCGTCCCCACCCACGCCCCCGCCGCCACCCCACCCCACCCCACAACCCGCCCTCCCTCCTCCCATCGGGGAAGCTCACCAGTGAGCTGGGCAGCTGGGCCAACGCGCCTGCCCCACCGCCCTGGCCCCCCACCGACCCTCCCGTCAGGCTAAGCGCCGCCTGCCCCACCTCCAGCCCCCCAGCAGGACCGGGAGCCTACGTGGGGTCCTGACTGGCCAGTGGGCAGGACGTCCCTCGTCGGTAGGCGTGTGGCTCGTGCGTGGTCTTTCGCCGCTCCCCGGTGCCCTCCCCCGCCAGCACCAGGGCTCGGGGGTCCGGTGGGAAGTACCAGAGGGCCTCCGCGGCACCTAGGAGCAGCCTGGCGCGCAAGGGTTCGCCGTGCTCCTCCGAGTCCCGCGTGGCCCTGGAGGGCCACGGCCGGCCAGGAGGGCGACGAGGGGCAAAGGCGGGAGGGACAGGTGGGCCGGGGACCGGGCCCGGGGCCGGGACTGGGGCCGAGAGCCGGGCCCGGCGAGGGCCCCTTGGAGGAAGGGGAGGCAAAGGGAGGCCCCGCCAGGGGACGGGCCGGGGTGGGGGGAGGGCGAGTGGAGGCCGGGGCCACCCCACGCTGGGCAGGGGGAGAGACGAGAGGCGCTCGGCCAGATGTCGGCGGAAGCAGGCGGCCCGAGTGCCTCCCGGTGCCGCCGCCGGGGGCGAGGGGCGAGCAGGCGGCAGGAGAGCCCCGGCCGGACTGAGGGGGGCCGTGGGGCTTCGCAGGAAGGGCAGGGGGCGCGACCCGGGCGGCCTTCCCGCCTGGCTGACTGCCTTCCTCCCGGTCGCCGCCACCTGCCTGCTTGGAGGCCGGACTCTTGGGCCGGCTGGCCGGGACCCGCACCCTTGGCCAGGCGGGGCGGGCCGGGGCGGGGCTGGGCGGCCAAAGCTGGAGGCTGCCGGGGCGGCCAAGGCGCGCTGCGCCGGCGGCTGGGGCCGCTGAGCAGGCTCTTAGGGCGAGCGGCGGCAGGCGCTGACGTCTACGGCCATACCACCCTGAACGCGCCCGATCTCGTCTGATCTCGGAAGCTAAGCAGGGTCGGGCCTGGTTAGTACTTGGATGGGAGACCGCCTGGGAATACCGGGTGCTGTAGGCTTTTACGCCTCCTTTTCTCTTTTGCCGCCAACCCACGGGGCACAGGGACACACGGACACGGACAGGGACGCAACCAGGCCAGGAAGCCCGGCCCAGGGGCCCGGCCAGCGGCCCTCGGGCACCAGGAAAGCTTCGGGGGTGGCGGCGGCGTCGACGAGGACGACGACGGCGACGACGACGACGGCGGACGACGGCGGACGACGGCGGCCCGGCACTCCAGTCCAGTCGGGCCGCAGCGCTTCCCGGCCGCCCCTACTCTCCCCCGCTCCCACCCCCCGCCCGGGCCTTCAGGTTCAGGCCCTGCGGGAGCGCGCCCTGCCCTCGTGGCGGTGGGAGACGCTCCCCGTGGCGCCAGAGCCTCTCCTTGGGGCCGGAGCTCTGTCCTTGTCCAGCGGGGGCAGGCCCCTGGCTCAGAGGGCCTTCGGGAGCCACCCGGGCCGCCTCCGCCCTGCCGCCCCCCCACCCTCCACCCCGACCGGCCTCTGCCCCAACTTGGCTGCTCGGCTGCCCTCCTTCCCTCGGGCTCTGCCCACCCTTCCTGGCTCTGCAGGCCTGCCTCCTGGTGTGCCGGGATGTCTGCTAGTGGATTGGGAGGAGAAGACACCCGGGGCGGGCGGGCCCCTTGCCCTCCCCGGGCAACTTGCTTCGTGTACTCTGGGGGTGGGGGTGGGGCTGGGGCTGGGGCTGAGGCTGGGGCTGGGGCTGGGCCTGGGGCTGGGGGTGCGGGTGGGGACGTGAGACGGCCACAACGGTGGTGGTGGCGGTGGCCGCCGGACACTCGGCCGACTAGCCAGCCTCTCTCTCTGAGGTGTGGCGTGGGGGGGGGAGGGGGGTCGGGGAGGCGACGAGGCGGGCGTGGGGGCGGTGGTGAGGCGGCCTTGAGGTGGGGATCTCGTGCCCGGGAGGAACAGGTGCCCTCCTGCCCGGTGTCCCGCGCGGGCCTAGACGTGGCCTCAAGTGGCCTGACCCCGATGAGTGAGTGAGGACGGGTCCTCCTGGCCGTCGGGCACACAGAACTAGGGGAGCCGGGGCCAGTCGAGCTGGGGGCCTCCCCGAGAGGTGCGAGACCGCAGCAGGGGCGTGCGGGGGTCCAGGCCGGGTGGGGTGGTGCGGTGTTGAGCTGGAGGCTATGCGGGGGGCGGGGCGCCGGGCGCGGGGCGGGGACGGCCACGCACGTTTCCTGCAGGGCTGTGGCTCTGGACCGCCAGGGCCAGAAGCAGCCTGCCCGCGGTCAGCGGGGGGTGAGGTGCGGATGGCGGGGGCCGCCCGCCCTCCCCGCGCCGGTCGCCCGTCCCCACCCACGCCCCCGCCGCCACCCCACCCCACCCCACAACCCGCCCTCCCTCCTCCCATCGGGGAAGCTCACCAGTGAGCTGGGCAGCTGGGCCAACGCGCCTGCCCCACCGCCCTGGCCCCCCACCGACCCTCCCGTCAGGCTAAGCGCCGCCTGCCCCACCTCCAGCCCCCCAGCAGGACCGGGAGCCTACGTGGGGTCCTGACTGGCCAGTGGGCAGGACGTCCCTCGTCGGTAGGCGTGTGGCTCGTGCGTGGTCTTTCGCCGCTCCCCGGTGCCCTCCCCCGCCAGCACCAGGGCTCGGGGGTCCGGTGGGAAGTACCAGAGGGCCTCCGCGGCACCTAGGAGCAGCCTGGCGCGCAAGGGTTCGCCGTGCTCCTCCGAGTCCCGCGTGGCCCTGGAGGGCCACGGCCGGCCAGGAGGGCGACGAGGGGCAAAGGCGGGAGGGACAGGTGGGCCGGGGACCGGGCCCGGGGCCGGGACTGGGGCCGAGAGCCGGGCCCGGCGAGGGCCCCTTGGAGGAAGGGGAGGCAAAGGGAGGCCCCGCCAGGGGACGGGCCGGGGTGGGGGGAGGGCGAGTGGAGGCCGGGGCCACCCCACGCTGGGCAGGGGGAGAGACGAGAGGCGCTCGGCCAGATGTCGGCGGAAGCAGGCGGCCCGAGTGCCTCCCGGTGCCGCCGCCGGGGGCGAGGGGCGAGCAGGCGGCAGGAGAGCCCCGGCCGGACTGAGGGGGGCCGTGGGGCTTCGCAGGAAGGGCAGGGGGCGCGACCCGGGCGGCCTTCCCGCCTGGCTGACTGCCTTCCTCCCGGTCGCCGCCACCTGCCTGCTTGGAGGCCGGACTCTTGGGCCGGCTGGCCGGGACCCGCACCCTTGGCCAGGCGGGGCGGGCCGGGGCGGGGCTGGGCGGCCAAAGCTGGAGGCTGCCGGGGCGGCCAAGGCGCGCTGCGCCGGCGGCTGGGGCCGCTGAGCAGGCTCTTAGGGCGAGCGGCGGCAGGCGCTGACGTCTACGGCCATACCACCCTGAACGCGCCCGATCTCGTCTGATCTCGGAAGCTAAGCAGGGTCGGGCCTGGTTAGTACTTGGATGGGAGACCGCCTGGGAATACCGGGTGCTGTAGGCTTTTACGCCTCCTTTTCTCTTTTGCCGCCAACCCACGGGGCACAGGGACACACGGACACGGACAGGGACGCAACCAGGCCAGGAAGCCCGGCCCAGGGGCCCGGCCAGCGGCCCTCGGGCACCAGGAAAGCTTCGGGGGTGGCGGCGGCGTCGACGAGGACGACGACGGCGACGACGACGACGGCGGACGACGGCGGACGACGGCGGCCCGGCACTCCAGTCCAGTCGGGCCGCAGCGCTTCCCGGCCGCCCCTACTCTCCCCCGCTCCCACCCCCCGCCCGGGCCTTCAGGTTCAGGCCCTGCGGGAGCGCGCCCTGCCCTCGTGGCGGTGGGAGACGCTCCCCGTGGCGCCAGAGCCTCTCCTTGGGGCCGGAGCTCTGTCCTTGTCCAGCGGGGGCAGGCCCCTGGCTCAGAGGGCCTTCGGGAGCCACCCGGGCCGCCTCCGCCCTGCCGCCCCCCCACCCTCCACCCCGACCGGCCTCTGCCCCAACTTGGCTGCTCGGCTGCCCTCCTTCCCTCGGGCTCTGCCCACCCTTCCTGGCTCTGCAGGCCTGCCTCCTGGTGTGCCGGGATGTCTGCTAGTGGATTGGGAGGAGAAGACACCCGGGGCGGGCGGGCCCCTTGCCCTCCCCGGGCAACTTGCTTCGTGTACTCTGGGGGTGGGGGTGGGGCTGGGGCTGGGGCTGAGGCTGGGGCTGGGGCTGGGCCTGGGGCTGGGGGTGCGGGTGGGGACGTGAGACGGCCACAACGGTGGTGGTGGCGGTGGCCGCCGGACACTCGGCCGACTAGCCAGCCTCTCTCTCTGAGGTGTGGCGTGGGGGGGGGAGGGGGGTCGGGGAGGCGACGAGGCGGGCGTGGGGGCGGTGGTGAGGCGGCCTTGAGGTGGGGATCTCGTGCCCGGGAGGAACAGGTGCCCTCCTGCCCGGTGTCCCGCGCGGGCCTAGACGTGGCCTCAAGTGGCCTGACCCCGATGAGTGAGTGAGGACGGGTCCTCCTGGCCGTCGGGCACACAGAACTAGGGGAGCCGGGGCCAGTCGAGCTGGGGGCCTCCCCGAGAGGTGCGAGACCGCAGCAGGGGCGTGCGGGGGTCCAGGCCGGGTGGGGTGGTGCGGTGTTGAGCTGGAGGCTATGCGGGGGGCGGGGCGCCGGGCGCGGGGCGGGGACGGCCACGCACGTTTCCTGCAGGGCTGTGGCTCTGGACCGCCAGGGCCAGAAGCAGCCTGCCCGCGGTCAGCGGGGGGTGAGGTGCGGATGGCGGGGGCCGCCCGCCCTCCCCGCGCCGGTCGCCCGTCCCCACCCACGCCCCCGCCGCCACCCCACCCCACCCCACAACCCGCCCTCCCTCCTCCCATCGGGGAAGCTCACCAGTGAGCTGGGCAGCTGGGCCAACGCGCCTGCCCCACCGCCCTGGCCCCCCACCGACCCTCCCGTCAGGCTAAGCGCCGCCTGCCCCACCTCCAGCCCCCCAGCAGGACCGGGAGCCTACGTGGGGTCCTGACTGGCCAGTGGGCAGGACGTCCCTCGTCGGTAGGCGTGTGGCTCGTGCGTGGTCTTTCGCCGCTCCCCGGTGCCCTCCCCCGCCAGCACCAGGGCTCGGGGGTCCGGTGGGAAGTACCAGAGGGCCTCCGCGGCACCTAGGAGCAGCCTGGCGCGCAAGGGTTCGCCGTGCTCCTCCGAGTCCCGCGTGGCCCTGGAGGGCCACGGCCGGCCAGGAGGGCGACGAGGGGCAAAGGCGGGAGGGACAGGTGGGCCGGGGACCGGGCCCGGGGCCGGGACTGGGGCCGAGAGCCGGGCCCGGCGAGGGCCCCTTGGAGGAAGGGGAGGCAAAGGGAGGCCCCGCCAGGGGACGGGCCGGGGTGGGGGGAGGGCGAGTGGAGGCCGGGGCCACCCCACGCTGGGCAGGGGGAGAGACGAGAGGCGCTCGGCCAGATGTCGGCGGAAGCAGGCGGCCCGAGTGCCTCCCGGTGCCGCCGCCGGGGGCGAGGGGCGAGCAGGCGGCAGGAGAGCCCCGGCCGGACTGAGGGGGGCCGTGGGGCTTCGCAGGAAGGGCAGGGGGCGCGACCCGGGCGGCCTTCCCGCCTGGCTGACTGCCTTCCTCCCGGTCGCCGCCACCTGCCTGCTTGGAGGCCGGACTCTTGGGCCGGCTGGCCGGGACCCGCACCCTTGGCCAGGCGGGGCGGGCCGGGGCGGGGCTGGGCGGCCAAAGCTGGAGGCTGCCGGGGCGGCCAAGGCGCGCTGCGCCGGCGGCTGGGGCCGCTGAGCAGGCTCTTAGGGCGAGCGGCGGCAGGCGCTGACGTCTACGGCCATACCACCCTGAACGCGCCCGATCTCGTCTGATCTCGGAAGCTAAGCAGGGTCGGGCCTGGTTAGTACTTGGATGGGAGACCGCCTGGGAATACCGGGTGCTGTAGGCTTTTACGCCTCCTTTTCTCTTTTGCCGCCAACCCACGGGGCACAGGGACACACGGACACGGACAGGGACGCAACCAGGCCAGGAAGCCCGGCCCAGGGGCCCGGCCAGCGGCCCTCGGGCACCAGGAAAGCTTCGGGGGTGGCGGCGGCGTCGACGAGGACGACGACGGCGACGACGACGACGGCGGACGACGGCGGCCCGGCACTCCAGTCCAGTCGGGCCGCAGCGCTTCCCGGCCGCCCCTACTCTCCCCCGCTCCCACCCCCCGCCCGGGCCTTCAGGTTCAGGCCCTGCGGGAGCGCGCCCTGCCCTCGTGGCGGTGGGAGACGCTCCCCGTGGCGCCAGAGCCTCTCCTTGGGGCCGGAGCTCTGTCCTTGTCCAGCGGGGGCAGGCCCCTGGCTCAGAGGGCCTTCGGGAGCCACCCGGGCCGCCTCCGCCCTGCCGCCCCCCCACCCTCCACCCCGACCGGCCTCTGCCCCAACTTGGCTGCTCGGCTGCCCTCCTTCCCTCGGGCTCTGCCCACCCTTCCTGGCTCTGCAGGCCTGCCTCCTGGTGTGCCGGGATGTCTGCTAGTGGATTGGGAGGAGAAGACACCCGGGGCGGGCGGGCCCCTTGCCCTCCCCGGGCAACTTGCTTCGTGTACTCTGGGGGTGGGGGTGGGGCTGGGGCTGGGGCTGAGGCTGGGGCTGGGGCTGGGCCTGGGGCTGGGGGTGCGGGTGGGGACGTGAGACGGCCACAACGGTGGTGGTGGCGGTGGCCGCCGGACACTCGGCCGACTAGCCAGCCTCTCTCTCTGAGGTGTGGCGTGGGGGGGGAGGGGGGTCGGGGAGGCGACGAGGCGGGCGTGGGGGCGGTGGTGAGGCGGCCTTGAGGTGGGGATCTCGTGCCCGGGAGGAACAGGTGCCCTCCTGCCCTGTGTCCCGCGCGGGCCTAGACGTGGCCTCAAGTGGCCTGACCCCGATGAGTGAGTGAGGACGGGTCCTCCTGGCCGTCGGGCACACAGAACTAGGGGAGCCGGGGCCAGTCGAGCTGGGGGCCTCCCCGAGAGGTGCGAGACCGCAGCAGGGGCGTGCGGGGGTCCAGGCCGGGTGGGGTGGTGCGGTGTTGAGCTGGAGGCTATGCGGGGGGCGGGGCGCCGGGCGCGGGGCGGGGACGGCCACGCACGTTTCCTGCAGGGCTGTGGCTCTGGACCGCCAGGGCCAGAAGCAGCCTGCCCGCGGTCAGCGGGGGGTGAGGTGCGGATGGCGGGGGCCGCCCGCCCTCCCCGCGCCGGTCGCCCGTCCCCACCCACGCCCCCGCCGCCACCCCACCCCACCCCACAACCCGCCCTCCCTCCTCCCATCGGGGAAGCTCACCAGTGAGCTGGGCAGCTGGGCCAACGCGCCTGCCCCACCGCCCTGGCCCCCCACCGACCCTCCCGTCAGGCTAAGCGCCGCCTGCCCCACCTCCAGCCCCCCAGCAGGACCGGGAGCCTACGTGGGGTCCTGACTGGCCAGTGGGCAGGACGTCCCTCGTCGGTAGGCGTGTGGCTCGTGCGTGGTCTTTCGCCGCTCCCCGGTGCCCTCCCCCGCCAGCACCAGGGCTCGGGGGTCCGGTGGGAAGTACCAGAGGGCCTCCGCGGCACCTAGGAGCAGCCTGGCGCGCAAGGGTTCGCCGTGCTCCTCCGAGTCCCGCGTGGCCCTGGAGGGCCACGGCCGGCCAGGAGGGCGACGAGGGGCAAAGGCGGGAGGGACAGGTGGGCCGGGGACCGGGCCCGGGGCCGGGACTGGGGCCGAGAGCCGGGCCCGGCGAGGGCCCCTTGGAGGAAGGGGAGGCAAAGGGAGGCCCCGCCAGGGGACGGGCCGGGGTGGGGGAAGGGCGAGTGGAGGCCGGGGCCACCCCACGCTGGGCAGGGGGAGAGACGAGAGGCGCTCGGCCAGATGTCGGCGGAAGCAGGCGGCCCGAGTGCCTCCCGGTGCCGCCGCCGGGGGCGAGGGGCGAGCAGGCGGCAGGAGAGCCCCGGCCGGACTGAGGGGGGCCGTGGGGCTTCGCAGGAAGGGCAGGGGGCGCGACCCGGGCGGCCTTCCCGCCTGGCTGACTGCCTTCCTCCCGGTCGCCGCCACCTGCCTGCTTGGAGGCCGGACTCTTGGGCCGGCTGGCCGGGACCCGCACCCTTGGCCAGGCGGGGCGGGCCGGGGCGGGCCGGGGCGGGCCGGGGCGGGGCTGGGCGGCCAAAGCTGGAGGCTGCCGGGGCGGCCAAGGCGCGCTGCGCCGGCGGCTGGGGCCGCTGAGCAGGCTCTTAGGGCGAGCGGCGGCAGGCGCTGACGTCTACGGCCATACCACCCTGAACGCGCCCGATCTCGTCTGATCTCGGAAGCTAAGCAGGGTCGGGCCTGGTTAGTACTTGGATGGGAGACCGCCTGGGAATACCGGGTGCTGTAGGCTTTTACGCCTCCTTTTCTCTTTTGCCGCCAACCCACGGGGCACAGGGACACACGGACACGGACAGGGACGCAACCAGGCCAGGAAGCCCGGCCCAGGGGCCCGGCCAGCGGCCCTCGGGCACCAGGAAAGCTTCGGGGGTGGCGGCGGCGTCGACGAGGACGACGACGGCGACGACGACGACGGCGGACGACGGCGGACGACGGCGGCCCGGCACTCCAGTCCAGTCGGGCCGCAGCGCTTCCCGGCCGCCCCTACTCTCCCCCGCTCCCACCCCCCGCCCGGGCCTTCAGGTTCAGGCCCTGCGGGAGCGCGCCCTGCCCTCGTGGCGGTGGGAGACGCTCCCCGTGGCGCCAGAGCCTCTCCTTGGGGCCGGAGCTCTGTCCTTGTCCAGCGGGGGCAGGCCCCTGGCTCAGAGGGCCTTCGGGAGCCACCCGGGCCGCCTCCGCCCTGCCGCCCCCCCACCCTCCACCCCGACCGGCCTCTGCCCCAACTTGGCTGCTCGGCTGCCCTCCTTCCCTCGGGCTCTGCCCACCCTTCCTGGCTCTGCAGGCCTGCCTCCTGGTGTGCCGGGATGTCTGCTAGTGGATTGGGAGGAGAAGACACCCGGGGCGGGCGGGCCCCTTGCCCTCCCCGGGCAACTTGCTTCGTGTACTCTGGGGGTGGGGGTGGGGCTGGGGCTGGGGCTGAGGCTGGGGCTGGGGCTGGGCCTGGGGCTGGGGGTGCGGGTGGGGACGTGAGACGGCCACAACGGTGGTGGTGGCGGTGGCCGCCGGACACTCGGCCGACTAGCCAGCCTCTCTCTCTGAGGTGTGGCGTGGGGGGGGAGGGGGGTCGGGGAGGCGACGAGGCGGGCGTGGGGGCGGTGGTGAGGCGGCCTTGAGGTGGGGATCTCGTGCCCGGGAGGAACAGGTGCCCTCCTGCCCGGTGTCCCGCGCGGGCCTAGACGTGGCCTCAAGTGGCCTGACCCCGATGAGTGAGTGAGGACGGGTCCTCCTGGCCGTCGGGCACACAGAACTAGGGGAGCCGGGGCCAGTCGAGCTGGGGGCCTCCCCGAGAGGTGCGAGACCGCAGCAGGGGCGTGCGGGGGTCCAGGCCGGGTGGGGTGGTGCGGTGTTGAGCTGGAGGCTATGCGGGGGGCGGGGCGCCGGGCGCGGGGCGGGGACGGCCACGCACGTTTCCTGCAGGGCTGTGGCTCTGGACCGCCAGGGCCAGAAGCAGCCTGCCCGCGGTCAGCGGGGGGTGAGGTGCGGATGGCGGGGGCCGCCCGCCCTCCCCGCGCCGGTCGCCCGTCCCCACCCACGCCCCCGCCGCCACCCCACCCCACCCCACAACCCGCCCTCCCTCCTCCCATCGGGGAAGCTCACCAGTGAGCTGGGCAGCTGGGCCAACGCGCCTGCCCCACCGCCCTGGCCCCCCACCGACCCTCCCGTCAGGCTAAGCGCCGCCTGCCCCACCTCCAGCCCCCCAGCAGGACCGGGAGCCTACGTGGGGTCCTGACTGGCCAGTGGGCAGGACGTCCCTCGTCGGTAGGCGTGTGGCTCGTGCGTGGTCTTTCGCCGCTCCCCGGTGCCCTCCCCCGCCAGCACCAGGGCTCGGGGGTCCGGTGGGAAGTACCAGAGGGCCTCCGCGGCACCTAGGAGCAGCCTGGCGCGCAAGGGTTCGCCGTGCTCCTCCGAGTCCCGCGTGGCCCTGGAGGGCCACGGCCGGCCAGGAGGGCGACGAGGGGCAAAGGCGGGAGGGACAGGTGGGCCGGGGACCGGGCCCGGGGCCGGGACTGGGGCCGAGAGCCGGGCCCGGCGAGGGCCCCTTGGAGGAAGGGGAGGCAAAGGGAGGCCCCGCCAGGGGACGGGCCGGGGTGGGGGGAGGGCGAGTGGAGGCCGGGGCCACCCCACGCTGGGCAGGGGGAGAGACGAGAGGCGCTCGGCCAGATGTCGGCGGAAGCAGGCGGCCCGAGTGCCTCCCGGTGCCGCCGCCGGGGGCGAGGGGCGAGCAGGCGGCAGGAGAGCCCCGGCCGGACTGAGGGGGGCCGTGGGGCTTCGCAGGAAGGGCAGGGGGCGCGACCCGGGCGGCCTTCCCGCCTGGCTGACTGCCTTCCTCCCGGTCGCCGCCACCTGCCTGCTTGGAGGCCGGACTCTTGGGCCGGCTGGCCGGGACCCGCACCCTTGGCCAGGCGGGGCGGGCCGGGGCGGGGCTGGGCGGCCAAAGCTGGAGGCTGCCGGGGCGGCCAAGGCGCGCTGCGCCGGCGGCTGGGGCCGCTGAGCAGGCTCTTAGGGCGAGCGGCGGCAGGCGCTGACGTCTACGGCCATACCACCCTGAACGCGCCCGATCTCGTCTGATCTCGGAAGCTAAGCAGGGTCGGGCCTGGTTAGTACTTGGATGGGAGACCGCCTGGGAATACCGGGTGCTGTAGGCTTTTACGCCTCCTTTTCTCTTTTGCCGCCAACCCACGGGGCACAGGGACACACGGACACGGACAGGGACGCAACCAGGCCAGGAAGCCCGGCCCAGGGGCCCGGCCAGCGGCCCTCGGGCACCAGGAAAGCTTCGGGGGTGGCGGCGGCGTCGACGAGGACGACGACGGCGACGACGACGACGGCGGACGACGGCGGCCCGGCACTCCAGTCCAGTCGGGCCGCAGCGCTTCCCGGCCGCCCCTACTCTCCCCCGCTCCCACCCCCCGCCCGGGCCTTCAGGTTCAGGCCCTGCGGGAGCGCGCCCTGCCCTCGTGGCGGTGGGAGACGCTCCCCGTGGCGCCAGAGCCTCTCCTTGGGGCCGGAGCTCTGTCCTTGTCCAGCGGGGGCAGGCCCCTGGCTCAGAGGGCCTTCGGGAGCCACCCGGGCCGCCTCCGCCCTGCCGCCCCCCCACCCTCCACCCCGACCGGCCTCTGCCCCAACTTGGCTGCTCGGCTGCCCTCCTTCCCTCGGGCTCTGCCCACCCTTCCTGGCTCTGCAGGCCTGCCTCCTGGTGTGCCGGGATGTCTGCTAGTGGATTGGGAGGAGAAGACACCCGGGGCGGGCGGGCCCCTTGCCCTCCCCGGGGCGGGCGGGCCCCTTGCCCTCCCCGGGCAACTTGCTTCGTGTACTCTGGGGGTGGGGGTGGGGCTGGGGCTGGGGCTGAGGCTGGGGCTGGGGCTGGGCCTGGGGCTGGGGGTGCGGGTGGGGACGTGAGACGGCCACAACGGTGGTGGTGGCGGTGGCCGCCGGACACTCGGCCGACTAGCCAGCCTCTCTCTCTGAGGTGTGGCGTGGGGAGGGGGAGGGGGGTCGGGGAGGCGACGAGGCGGGCGTGGGGGCGGTGGTGAGGCGGCCTTGAGGTGGGGATCTCGTGCCCGGGAGGAACAGGTGCCCTCCTGCCCGGTGTCCCGCGCGGGCCTAGACGTGGCCTCAAGTGGCCTGACCCCGATGAGTGAGTGAGGACGGGTCCTCCTGGCCGTCGGGCACACAGAACTAGGGGAGCCGGGGCCAGTCGAGCTGGGGGCCTCCCCGAGAGGTGCGAGACCGCAGCAGGGGCGTGCGGGGGTCCAGGCCGGGTGGGGTGGTGCGGTGTTGAGCTGGAGGCTATGCGGGGGGCGGGGCGCCGGGCGCGGGGCGGGGACGGCCACGCACGTTTCCTGCAGGGCTGTGGCTCTGGACCGCCAGGGCCAGAAGCAGCCTGCCCGCGGTCAGCGGGGGGTGAGGTGCGGATGGCGGGGGCCGCCCGCCCTCCCCGCGCCGGTCGCCCGTCCCCACCCACGCCCCCGCCGCCACCCCACCCCACCCCACAACCCGCCCTCCCTCCTCCCATCGGGGAAGCTCACCAGTGAGCTGGGCAGCTGGGCCAACGCGCCTGCCCCACCGCCCTGGCCCCCCACCGACCCTCCCGTCAGGCTAAGCGCCGCCTGCCCCACCTCCAGCCCCCCAGCAGGACCGGGAGCCTACGTGGGGTCCTGACTGGCCAGTGGGCAGGACGTCCCTCGTCGGTAGGCGTGTGGCTCGTGCGTGGTCTTTCGCCGCTCCCCGGTGCCCTCCCCCGCCAGCACCAGGGCTCGGGGGTCCGGTGGGAAGTACCAGAGGGCCTCCGCGGCACCTAGGAGCAGCCTGGCGCGCAAGGGTTCGCCGTGCTCCTCCGAGTCCCGCGTGGCCCTGGAGGGCCACGGCCGGCCAGGAGGGCGACGAGGGGCAAAGGCGGGAGGGACAGGTGGGCCGGGGACCGGGCCCGGGGCCGGGACTGGGGCCGAGAGCCGGGCCCGGCGAGGGCCCCTTGGAGGAAGGGGAGGCAAAGGGAGGCCCCGCCAGGGGACGGGCCGGGGTGGGGGGAGGGCGAGTGGAGGCCGGGGCCACCCCACGCTGGGCAGGGGGAGAGACGAGAGGCGCTCGGCCAGATGTCGGCGGAAGCAGGCGGCCCGAGTGCCTCCCGGTGCCGCCGCCGGGGGCGAGGGGCGAGCAGGCGGCAGGAGAGCCCCGGCCGGACTGAGGGGGGCCGTGGGGCTTCGCAGGAAGGGCAGGGGGCGCGACCCGGGCGGCCTTCCCGCCTGGCTGACTGCCTTCCTCCCGGTCGCCGCCACCTGCCTGCTTGGAGGCCGGACTCTTGGGCCGGCTGGCCGGGACCCGCACCCTTGGCCAGGCGGGGCGGGCCGGGGCGGGGCTGGGCGGCCAAAGCTGGAGGCTGCCGGGGCGGCCAAGGCGCGCTGCGCCGGCGGCTGGGGCCGCTGAGCAGGCTCTTAGGGCGAGCGGCGGCAGGCGCTGACGTCTACGGCCATACCACCCTGAACGCGCCCGATCTCGTCTGATCTCGGAAGCTAAGCAGGGTCGGGCCTGGTTAGTACTTGGATGGGAGACCGCCTGGGAATACCGGGTGCTGTAGGCTTTTACGCCTCCTTTTCTCTTTTGCCGCCAACCCACGGGGCACAGGGACACACGGACACGGACAGGGACGCAACCAGGCCAGGAAGCCCGGCCCAGGGGCCCGGCCAGCGGCCCTCGGGCACCAGGAAAGCTTCGGGGGTGGCGGCGGCGTCGACGAGGACGACGACGGCGACGACGACGACGGCGGACGACGGCGGACGACGGCGGCCCGGCACTCCAGTCCAGTCGGGCCGCAGCGCTTCCCGGCCGCCCCTACTCTCCCCCGCTCCCACCCCCCGCCCGGGCCTTCAGGTTCAGGCCCTGCGGGAGCGCGCCCTGCCCTCGTGGCGGTGGGAGACGCTCCCCGTGGCGCCAGAGCCTCTCCTTGGGGCCGGAGCTCTGTCCTTGTCCAGCGGGGGCAGGCCCCTGGCTCAGAGGGCCTTCGGGAGCCACCCGGGCCGCCTCCGCCCTGCCGCCCCCCCACCCTCCACCCCGACCGGCCTCTGCCCCAACTTGGCTGCTCGGCTGCCCTCCTTCCCTCGGGCTCTGCCCACCCTTCCTGGCTCTGCAGGCCTGCCTCCTGGTGTGCCGGGATGTCTGCTAGTGGATTGGGAGGAGAAGACACCCGGGGCGGGCGGGCCCCTTGCCCTCCCCGGGCAACTTGCTTCGTGTACTCTGGGGGTGGGGGTGGGGCTGGGGCTGGGGCTGAGGCTGGGGCTGGGGCTGGGCCTGGGGCTGGGGGTGCGGGTGGGGACGTGAGACGGCCACAACGGTGGTGGTGGCGGTGGCCGCCGGACACTCGGCCGACTAGCCAGCCTCTCTCTCTGAGGTGTGGCGTGGGGGGGGGAGGGGGGTCGGGGAGGCGACGAGGCGGGCGTGGGGGCGGTGGTGAGGCGGCCTTGAGGTGGGGATCTCGTGCCCGGGAGGAACAGGTGCCCTCCTGCCCGGTGTCCCGCGCGGGCCTAGACGTGGCCTCAAGTGGCCTGACCCCGATGAGTGAGTGAGGACGGGTCCTCCTGGCCGTCGGGCACACAGAACTAGGGGAGCCGGGGCCAGTCGAGCTGGGGGCCTCCCCGAGAGGTGCGAGACCGCAGCAGGGGCGTGCGGGGGTCCAGGCCGGGTGGGGTGGTGCGGTGTTGAGCTGGAGGCTATGCGGGGGGCGGGGCGCCGGGCGCGGGGCGGGGACGGCCACGCACGTTTCCTGCAGGGCTGTGGCTCTGGACCGCCAGGGCCAGAAGCAGCCTGCCCGCGGTCAGCGGGGGGTGAGGTGCGGATGGCGGGGGCCGCCCGCCCTCCCCGCGCCGGTCGCCCGTCCCCACCCACGCCCCCGCCGCCACCCCACCCCACCCCACAACCCGCCCTCCCTCCTCCCATCGGGGAAGCTCACCAGTGAGCTGGGCAGCTGGGCCAACGCGCCTGCCCCACCGCCCTGGCCCCCCACCGACCCTCCCGTCAGGCTAAGCGCCGCCTGCCCCACCTCCAGCCCCCCAGCAGGACCGGGAGCCTACGTGGGGTCCTGACTGGCCAGTGGGCAGGACGTCCCTCGTCGGTAGGCGTGTGGCTCGTGCGTGGTCTTTCGCCGCTCCCCGGTGCCCTCCCCCGCCAGCACCAGGGCTCGGGGGTCCGGTGGGAAGTACCAGAGGGCCTCCGCGGCACCTAGGAGCAGCCTGGCGCGCAAGGGTTCGCCGTGCTCCTCCGAGTCCCGCGTGGCCCTGGAGGGCCACGGCCGGCCAGGAGGGCGACGAGGGGCAAAGGCGGGAGGGACAGGTGGGCCGGGGACCGGGCCCGGGGCCGGGACTGGGGCCGAGAGCCGGGCCCGGCGAGGGCCCCTTGGAGGAAGGGGAGGCAAAGGGAGGCCCCGCCAGGGGACGGGCCGGGGTGGGGGGAGGGCGAGTGGAGGCCGGGGCCACCCCACGCTGGGCAGGGGGAGAGACGAGAGGCGCTCGGCCAGATGTCGGCGGAAGCAGGCGGCCCGAGTGCCTCCCGGTGCCGCCGCCGGGGGCGAGGGGCGAGCAGGCGGCAGGAGAGCCCCGGCCGGACTGAGGGGGGCCGTGGGGCTTCGCAGGAAGGGCAGGGGGCGCGACCCGGGCGGCCTTCCCGCCTGGCTGACTGCCTTCCTCCCGGTCGCCGCCACCTGCCTGCTTGGAGGCCGGACTCTTGGGCCGGCTGGCCGGGACCCGCACCCTTGGCCAGGCGGGGCGGGCCGGGGCGGGGCTGGGCGGCCAAAGCTGGAGGCTGCCGGGGCGGCCAAGGCGCGCTGCGCCGGCGGCTGGGGCCGCTGAGCAGGCTCTTAGGGCGAGCGGCGGCAGGCGCTGACGTCTACGGCCATACCACCCTGAACGCGCCCGATCTCGTCTGATCTCGGAAGCTAAGCAGGGTCGGGCCTGGTTAGTACTTGGATGGGAGACCGCCTGGGAATACCGGGTGCTGTAGGCTTTTACGCCTCCTTTTCTCTTTTGCCGCCAACCCACGGGGCACAGGGACACACGGACACGGACAGGGACGCAACCAGGCCAGGAAGCCCGGCCCAGGGGCCCGGCCAGCGGCCCTCGGGCACCAGGAAAGCTTCGGGGGTGGCGGCGGCGTCGACGAGGACGACGACGGCGACGACGACGACGGCGGACGACGGCGGACGACGGCGGCCCGGCACTCCAGTCCAGTCGGGCCGCAGCGCTTCCCGGCCGCCCCTACTCTCCCCCGCTCCCACCCCCCGCCCGGGCCTTCAGGTTCAGGCCCTGCGGGAGCGCGCCCTGCCCTCGTGGCGGTGGGAGACGCTCCCCGTGGCGCCAGAGCCTCTCCTTGGGGCCGGAGCTCTGTCCTTGTCCAGCGGGGGCAGGCCCCTGGCTCAGAGGGCCTTCGGGAGCCACCCGGGCCGCCTCCGCCCTGCCGCCCCCCCACCCTCCACCCCGACCGGCCTCTGCCCCAACTTGGCTGCTCGGCTGCCCTCCTTCCCTCGGGCTCTGCCCACCCTTCCTGGCTCTGCAGGCCTGCCTCCTGGTGTGCCGGGATGTCTGCTAGTGGATTGGGAGGAGAAGACACCCGGGGCGGGCGGGCCCCTTGCCCTCCCCGGGCAACTTGCTTCGTGTACTCTGGGGGTGGGGGTGGGGCTGGGGCTGGGGCTGAGGCTGGGGCTGGGGCTGGGCCTGGGGCTGGGGGTGCGGGTGGGGACGTGAGACGGCCACAACGGTGGTGGTGGCGGTGGCCGCCGGACACTCGGCCGACTAGCCAGCCTCTCTCTCTGAGGTGTGGCGTGGGGGGGGGAGGGGGGTCGGGGAGGCGACGAGGCGGGCGTGGGGGCGGTGGTGAGGCGGCCTTGAGGTGGGGATCTCGTGCCCGGGAGGAACAGGTGCCCTCCTGCCCGGTGTCCCGCGCGGGCCTAGACGTGGCCTCAAGTGGCCTGACCCCGATGAGTGAGTGAGGACGGGTCCTCCTGGCCGTCGGGCACACAGAACTAGGGGAGCCGGGGCCAGTCGAGCTGGGGGCCTCCCCGAGAGGTGCGAGACCGCAGCAGGGGCGTGCGGGGGTCCAGGCCGGGTGGGGTGGTGCGGTGTTGAGCTGGAGGCTATGCGGGGGGCGGGGCGCCGGGCGCGGGGCGGGGACGGCCACGCACGTTTCCTGCAGGGCTGTGGCTCTGGACCGCCAGGGCCAGAAGCAGCCTGCCCGCGGTCAGCGGGGGGTGAGGTGCGGATGGCGGGGGCCGCCCGCCCTCCCCGCGCCGGTCGCCCGTCCCCACCCACGCCCCCGCCGCCACCCCACCCCACCCCACAACCCGCCCTCCCTCCTCCCATCGGGGAAGCTCACCAGTGAGCTGGGCAGCTGGGCCAACGCGCCTGCCCCACCGCCCTGGCCCCCCACCGACCCTCCCGTCAGGCTAAGCGCCGCCTGCCCCACCTCCAGCCCCCCAGCAGGACCGGGAGCCTACGTGGGGTCCTGACTGGCCAGTGGGCAGGACGTCCCTCGTCGGTAGGCGTGTGGCTCGTGCGTGGTCTTTCGCCGCTCCCCGGTGCCCTCCCCCGCCAGCACCAGGGCTCGGGGGTCCGGTGGGAAGTACCAGAGGGCCTCCGCGGCACCTAGGAGCAGCCTGGCGCGCAAGGGTTCGCCGTGCTCCTCCGAGTCCCGCGTGGCCCTGGAGGGCCACGGCCGGCCAGGAGGGCGACGAGGGGCAAAGGCGGGAGGGACAGGTGGGCCGGGGACCGGGCCCGGGGCCGGGACTGGGGCCGAGAGCCGGGCCCGGCGAGGGCCCCTTGGAGGAAGGGGAGGCAAAGGGAGGCCCCGCCAGGGGACGGGCCGGGGTGGGGGGAGGGCGAGTGGAGGCCGGGGCCACCCCACGCTGGGCAGGGGGAGAGACGAGAGGCGCTCGGCCAGATGTCGGCGGAAGCAGGCGGCCCGAGTGCCTCCCGGTGCCGCCGCCGGGGGCGAGGGGCGAGCAGGCGGCAGGAGAGCCCCGGCCGGACTGAGGGGGGCCGTGGGGCTTCGCAGGAAGGGCAGGGGGCGCGACCCGGGCGGCCTTCCCGCCTGGCTGACTGCCTTCCTCCCGGTCGCCGCCACCTGCCTGCTTGGAGGCCGGACTCTTGGGCCGGCTGGCCGGGACCCGCACCCTTGGCCAGGCGGGGCGGGCCGGGGCGGGGCTGGGCGGCCAAAGCTGGAGGCTGCCGGGGCGGCCAAGGCGCGCTGCGCCGGCGGCTGGGGCCGCTGAGCAGGCTCTTAGGGCGAGCGGCGGCAGGCGCTGACGTCTACGGCCATACCACCCTGAACGCGCCCGATCTCGTCTGATCTCGGAAGCTAAGCAGGGTCGGGCCTGGTTAGTACTTGGATGGGAGACCGCCTGGGAATACCGGGTGCTGTAGGCTTTTACGCCTCCTTTTCTCTTTTGCCGCCAACCCACGGGGCACAGGGACACACGGACACGGACAGGGACGCAACCAGGCCAGGAAGCCCGGCCCAGGGGCCCGGCCAGCGGCCCTCGGGCACCAGGAAAGCTTCGGGGGTGGCGGCGGCGTCGACGAGGACGACGACGGCGACGACGACGACGGCGGACGACGGCGGCCCGGCACTCCAGTCCAGTCGGGCCGCAGCGCTTCCCGGCCGCCCCTACTCTCCCCCGCTCCCACCCCCCGCCCGGGCCTTCAGGTTCAGGCCCTGCGGGAGCGCGCCCTGCCCTCGTGGCGGTGGGAGACGCTCCCCGTGGCGCCAGAGCCTCTCCTTGGGGCCGGAGCTCTGTCCTTGTCCAGCGGGGGCAGGCCCCTGGCTCAGAGGGCCTTCGGGAGCCACCCGGGCCGCCTCCGCCCTGCCGCCCCCCCACCCTCCACCCCGACCGGCCTCTGCCCCAACTTGGCTGCTCGGCTGCCCTCCTTCCCTCGGGCTCTGCCCACCCTTCCTGGCTCTGCAGGCCTGCCTCCTGGTGTGCCGGGATGTCTGCTAGTGGATTGGGAGGAGAAGACACCCGGGGCGGGCGGGCCCCTTGCCCTCCCCGGGCAACTTGCTTCGTGTACTCTGGGGGTGGGGGTGGGGCTGGGGCTGGGGCTGAGGCTGGGGCTGGGGCTGGGCCTGGGGCTGGGGGTGCGGGTGGGGACGTGAGACGGCCACAACGGTGGTGGTGGCGGTGGCCGCCGGACACTCGGCCGACTAGCCAGCCTCTCTCTCTGAGGTGTGGCGTGGGGGGGGAGGGGGGTCGGGGAGGCGACGAGGCGGGCGTGGGGGCGGTGGTGAGGCGGCCTTGAGGTGGGGATCTCGTGCCCGGGAGGAACAGGTGCCCTCCTGCCCTGTGTCCCGCGCGGGCCTAGACGTGGCCTCAAGTGGCCTGACCCCGATGAGTGAGTGAGGACGGGTCCTCCTGGCCGTCGGGCACACAGAACTAGGGGAGCCGGGGCCAGTCGAGCTGGGGGCCTCCCCGAGAGGTGCGAGACCGCAGCAGGGGCGTGCGGGGGTCCAGGCCGGGTGGGGTGGTGCGGTGTTGAGCTGGAGGCTATGCGGGGGGCGGGGCGCCGGGCGCGGGGCGGGGACGGCCACGCACGTTTCCTGCAGGGCTGTGGCTCTGGACCGCCAGGGCCAGAAGCAGCCTGCCCGCGGTCAGCGGGGGGTGAGGTGCGGATGGCGGGGGCCGCCCGCCCTCCCCGCGCCGGTCGCCCGTCCCCACCCACGCCCCCGCCGCCACCCCACCCCACCCCACAACCCGCCCTCCCTCCTCCCATCGGGGAAGCTCACCAGTGAGCTGGGCAGCTGGGCCAACGCGCCTGCCCCACCGCCCTGGCCCCCCACCGACCCTCCCGTCAGGCTAAGCGCCGCCTGCCCCACCTCCAGCCCCCCAGCAGGACCGGGAGCCTACGTGGGGTCCTGACTGGCCAGTGGGCAGGACGTCCCTCGTCGGTAGGCGTGTGGCTCGTGCGTGGTCTTTCGCCGCTCCCCGGTGCCCTCCCCCGCCAGCACCAGGGCTCGGGGGTCCGGTGGGAAGTACCAGAGGGCCTCCGCGGCACCTAGGAGCAGCCTGGCGCGCAAGGGTTCGCCGTGCTCCTCCGAGTCCCGCGTGGCCCTGGAGGGCCACGGCCGGCCAGGAGGGCGACGAGGGGCAAAGGCGGGAGGGACAGGTGGGCCGGGGACCGGGCCCGGGGCCGGGACTGGGGCCGAGAGCCGGGCCCGGCGAGGGCCCCTTGGAGGAAGGGGAGGCAAAGGGAGGCCCCGCCAGGGGACGGGCCGGGGTGGGGGAAGGGCGAGTGGAGGCCGGGGCCACCCCACGCTGGGCAGGGGGAGAGACGAGAGGCGCTCGGCCAGATGTCGGCGGAAGCAGGCGGCCCGAGTGCCTCCCGGTGCCGCCGCCGGGGGCGAGGGGCGAGCAGGCGGCAGGAGAGCCCCGGCCGGACTGAGGGGGGCCGTGGGGCTTCGCAGGAAGGGCAGGGGGCGCGACCCGGGCGGCCTTCCCGCCTGGCTGACTGCCTTCCTCCCGGTCGCCGCCACCTGCCTGCTTGGAGGCCGGACTCTTGGGCCGGCTGGCCGGGACCCGCACCCTTGGCCAGGCGGGGCGGGCCGGGGCGGGCCGGGGCGGGCCGGGGCGGGGCTGGGCGGCCAAAGCTGGAGGCTGCCGGGGCGGCCAAGGCGCGCTGCGCCGGCGGCTGGGGCCGCTGAGCAGGCTCTTAGGGCGAGCGGCGGCAGGCGCTGACGTCTACGGCCATACCACCCTGAACGCGCCCGATCTCGTCTGATCTCGGAAGCTAAGCAGGGTCGGGCCTGGTTAGTACTTGGATGGGAGACCGCCTGGGAATACCGGGTGCTGTAGGCTTTTACGCCTCCTTTTCTCTTTTGCCGCCAACCCACGGGGCACAGGGACACACGGACACGGACAGGGACGCAACCAGGCCAGGAAGCCCGGCCCAGGGGCCCGGCCAGCGGCCCTCGGGCACCAGGAAAGCTTCGGGGGTGGCGGCGGCGTCGACGAGGACGACGACGGCGACGACGACGACGGCGGACGACGGCGGACGACGGCGGCCCGGCACTCCAGTCCAGTCGGGCCGCAGCGCTTCCCGGCCGCCCCTACTCTCCCCCGCTCCCACCCCCCGCCCGGGCCTTCAGGTTCAGGCCCTGCGGGAGCGCGCCCTGCCCTCGTGGCGGTGGGAGACGCTCCCCGTGGCGCCAGAGCCTCTCCTTGGGGCCGGAGCTCTGTCCTTGTCCAGCGGGGGCAGGCCCCTGGCTCAGAGGGCCTTCGGGAGCCACCCGGGCCGCCTCCGCCCTGCCGCCCCCCCACCCTCCACCCCGACCGGCCTCTGCCCCAACTTGGCTGCTCGGCTGCCCTCCTTCCCTCGGGCTCTGCCCACCCTTCCTGGCTCTGCAGGCCTGCCTCCTGGTGTGCCGGGATGTCTGCTAGTGGATTGGGAGGAGAAGACACCCGGGGCGGGCGGGCCCCTTGCCCTCCCCGGGCAACTTGCTTCGTGTACTCTGGGGGTGGGGGTGGGGCTGGGGCTGGGGCTGAGGCTGGGGCTGGGGCTGGGCCTGGGGCTGGGGGTGCGGGTGGGGACGTGAGACGGCCACAACGGTGGTGGTGGCGGTGGCCGCCGGACACTCGGCCGACTAGCCAGCCTCTCTCTCTGAGGTGTGGCGTGGGGGGGGAGGGGGGTCGGGGAGGCGACGAGGCGGGCGTGGGGGCGGTGGTGAGGCGGCCTTGAGGTGGGGATCTCGTGCCCGGGAGGAACAGGTGCCCTCCTGCCCGGTGTCCCGCGCGGGCCTAGACGTGGCCTCAAGTGGCCTGACCCCGATGAGTGAGTGAGGACGGGTCCTCCTGGCCGTCGGGCACACAGAACTAGGGGAGCCGGGGCCAGTCGAGCTGGGGGCCTCCCCGAGAGGTGCGAGACCGCAGCAGGGGCGTGCGGGGGTCCAGGCCGGGTGGGGTGGTGCGGTGTTGAGCTGGAGGCTATGCGGGGGGCGGGGCGCCGGGCGCGGGGCGGGGACGGCCACGCACGTTTCCTGCAGGGCTGTGGCTCTGGACCGCCAGGGCCAGAAGCAGCCTGCCCGCGGTCAGCGGGGGGTGAGGTGCGGATGGCGGGGGCCGCCCGCCCTCCCCGCGCCGGTCGCCCGTCCCCACCCACGCCCCCGCCGCCACCCCACCCCACCCCACAACCCGCCCTCCCTCCTCCCATCGGGGAAGCTCACCAGTGAGCTGGGCAGCTGGGCCAACGCGCCTGCCCCACCGCCCTGGCCCCCCACCGACCCTCCCGTCAGGCTAAGCGCCGCCTGCCCCACCTCCAGCCCCCCAGCAGGACCGGGAGCCTACGTGGGGTCCTGACTGGCCAGTGGGCAGGACGTCCCTCGTCGGTAGGCGTGTGGCTCGTGCGTGGTCTTTCGCCGCTCCCCGGTGCCCTCCCCCGCCAGCACCAGGGCTCGGGGGTCCGGTGGGAAGTACCAGAGGGCCTCCGCGGCACCTAGGAGCAGCCTGGCGCGCAAGGGTTCGCCGTGCTCCTCCGAGTCCCGCGTGGCCCTGGAGGGCCACGGCCGGCCAGGAGGGCGACGAGGGGCAAAGGCGGGAGGGACAGGTGGGCCGGGGACCGGGCCCGGGGCCGGGACTGGGGCCGAGAGCCGGGCCCGGCGAGGGCCCCTTGGAGGAAGGGGAGGCAAAGGGAGGCCCCGCCAGGGGACGGGCCGGGGTGGGGGGAGGGCGAGTGGAGGCCGGGGCCACCCCACGCTGGGCAGGGGGAGAGACGAGAGGCGCTCGGCCAGATGTCGGCGGAAGCAGGCGGCCCGAGTGCCTCCCGGTGCCGCCGCCGGGGGCGAGGGGCGAGCAGGCGGCAGGAGAGCCCCGGCCGGACTGAGGGGGGCCGTGGGGCTTCGCAGGAAGGGCAGGGGGCGCGACCCGGGCGGCCTTCCCGCCTGGCTGACTGCCTTCCTCCCGGTCGCCGCCACCTGCCTGCTTGGAGGCCGGACTCTTGGGCCGGCTGGCCGGGACCCGCACCCTTGGCCAGGCGGGGCGGGCCGGGGCGGGGCTGGGCGGCCAAAGCTGGAGGCTGCCGGGGCGGCCAAGGCGCGCTGCGCCGGCGGCTGGGGCCGCTGAGCAGGCTCTTAGGGCGAGCGGCGGCAGGCGCTGACGTCTACGGCCATACCACCCTGAACGCGCCCGATCTCGTCTGATCTCGGAAGCTAAGCAGGGTCGGGCCTGGTTAGTACTTGGATGGGAGACCGCCTGGGAATACCGGGTGCTGTAGGCTTTTACGCCTCCTTTTCTCTTTTGCCGCCAACCCACGGGGCACAGGGACACACGGACACGGACAGGGACGCAACCAGGCCAGGAAGCCCGGCCCAGGGGCCCGGCCAGCGGCCCTCGGGCACCAGGAAAGCTTCGGGGGTGGCGGCGGCGTCGACGAGGACGACGACGGCGACGACGACGACGGCGGACGACGGCGGCCCGGCACTCCAGTCCAGTCGGGCCGCAGCGCTTCCCGGCCGCCCCTACTCTCCCCCGCTCCCACCCCCCGCCCGGGCCTTCAGGTTCAGGCCCTGCGGGAGCGCGCCCTGCCCTCGTGGCGGTGGGAGACGCTCCCCGTGGCGCCAGAGCCTCTCCTTGGGGCCGGAGCTCTGTCCTTGTCCAGCGGGGGCAGGCCCCTGGCTCAGAGGGCCTTCGGGAGCCACCCGGGCCGCCTCCGCCCTGCCGCCCCCCCACCCTCCACCCCGACCGGCCTCTGCCCCAACTTGGCTGCTCGGCTGCCCTCCTTCCCTCGGGCTCTGCCCACCCTTCCTGGCTCTGCAGGCCTGCCTCCTGGTGTGCCGGGATGTCTGCTAGTGGATTGGGAGGAGAAGACACCCGGGGCGGGCGGGCCCCTTGCCCTCCCCGGGCAACTTGCTTCGTGTACTCTGGGGGTGGGGGTGGGGCTGGGGCTGGGGCTGAGGCTGGGGCTGGGGCTGGGCCTGGGGCTGGGGGTGCGGGTGGGGACGTGAGACGGCCACAACGGTGGTGGTGGCGGTGGCCGCCGGACACTCGGCCGACTAGCCAGCCTCTCTCTCTGAGGTGTGGCGTGGGGGGGGAGGGGGGTCGGGGAGGCGACGAGGCGGGCGTGGGGGCGGTGGTGAGGCGGCCTTGAGGTGGGGATCTCGTGCCCGGGAGGAACAGGTGCCCTCCTGCCCTGTGTCCCGCGCGGGCCTAGACGTGGCCTCAAGTGGCCTGACCCCGATGAGTGAGTGAGGACGGGTCCTCCTGGCCGTCGGGCACACAGAACTAGGGGAGCCGGGGCCAGTCGAGCTGGGGGCCTCCCCGAGAGGTGCGAGACCGCAGCAGGGGCGTGCGGGGGTCCAGGCCGGGTGGGGTGGTGCGGTGTTGAGCTGGAGGCTATGCGGGGGGCGGGGCGCCGGGCGCGGGGCGGGGACGGCCACGCACGTTTCCTGCAGGGCTGTGGCTCTGGACCGCCAGGGCCAGAAGCAGCCTGCCCGCGGTCAGCGGGGGGTGAGGTGCGGATGGCGGGGGCCGCCCGCCCTCCCCGCGCCGGTCGCCCGTCCCCACCCACGCCCCCGCCGCCACCCCACCCCACCCCACAACCCGCCCTCCCTCCTCCCATCGGGGAAGCTCACCAGTGAGCTGGGCAGCTGGGCCAACGCGCCTGCCCCACCGCCCTGGCCCCCCACCGACCCTCCCGTCAGGCTAAGCGCCGCCTGCCCCACCTCCAGCCCCCCAGCAGGACCGGGAGCCTACGTGGGGTCCTGACTGGCCAGTGGGCAGGACGTCCCTCGTCGGTAGGCGTGTGGCTCGTGCGTGGTCTTTCGCCGCTCCCCGGTGCCCTCCCCCGCCAGCACCAGGGCTCGGGGGTCCGGTGGGAAGTACCAGAGGGCCTCCGCGGCACCTAGGAGCAGCCTGGCGCGCAAGGGTTCGCCGTGCTCCTCCGAGTCCCGCGTGGCCCTGGAGGGCCACGGCCGGCCAGGAGGGCGACGAGGGGCAAAGGCGGGAGGGACAGGTGGGCCGGGGACCGGGCCCGGGGCCGGGACTGGGGCCGAGAGCCGGGCCCGGCGAGGGCCCCTTGGAGGAAGGGGAGGCAAAGGGAGGCCCCGCCAGGGGACGGGCCGGGGTGGGGGAAGGGCGAGTGGAGGCCGGGGCCACCCCACGCTGGGCAGGGGGAGAGACGAGAGGCGCTCGGCCAGATGTCGGCGGAAGCAGGCGGCCCGAGTGCCTCCCATAGAGAGATAGTATTGGGGCGAGGGGCGAGCAGGCGGCAGGAGAGCCCCGGCCGGACTGAGGGGGGCCGTGGGCTTCGCAGGAAGGGCAGGGGGCGCGACCCGGGCGGCCTTCCCGCCTGGCTGACTGCCTTCCTCCCGGTCGCCGCCACCTGCCTGCTTGGAGGCCGGACTCTTGGGCCGGCTGGCCGGGACCCGCACCCTTGGCCAGGCGGGGGCGGGCCGGGGCGGGCCGGGGCGGGCCGGGGCGGGGCTGGGCGGCCAAAGCTGGAGGCTGCCGGGGCGGCCAAGGCGCGCTGCGCCGGCGGCTGGGGCCGCTGAGCAGGCTCTTAGGGCGAGCGGCGGCAGGCGCTGACGTCTACGGCCATACCACCCTGAACGCGCCCGATCTCGTCTGATCTCGGAAGCTAAGCAGGGTCGGGCCTGGTTAGTACTTGGATGGGAGACCGCCTGGGAATACCGGGTGCTGTAGGCTTTTACGCCTCCTTTTCTCTTTTGCCGCCAACCCACGGGGCACAGGGACACACGGACACGGACAGGGACGCAACCAGGCCAGGAAGCCCGGCCAGGGGCCCGGCCAGCGGCCCTCGGGCACCAGGAAAGCTTCGGGGGTGGCGGCGGCGTCGACGAGGACGACGACGGCGACGACGACGACGGCGGACGACGGCGGACGACGGCGGCCCGGCACTCCAGTCCAGTCGGGCCGCAGCGGCTTCCCGGCCGCCCCTACTCTCCCCCGCTCCCACCCCCCCGCCGGGCCTTCAGGTTCAGGCCCTGCGGGAGCGCGCCCTGCCCTCGTGGCGGTGGGAGACGCTCCCGTGGCGCCAGAGCCTCTCCTTGGGGCGGAGCTCTGTCCTTGTCCAGCGGGGGCAGGCCCCTGGCTCAGAGGGCCTTCGGGAGCCACCCGGGCCGCCTCCGCCCTGCCGCCCCCCCACCCTCCACCCCGACCGGCCTCTGCCCCAACTTGGCTGCTCGGCTGCCCTCCTTCCCTCGGGCTCTGCCCACCCTTCCTGGCTCTGCAGGCCTGCCTCCTGGTGTGCCGGGATGTCTGCTAGTGGATTGGGAGGAGAAGACACCCGGGGCGGGCGGGCCCCTTGCCCTCCCCGGGCAACTTGCTTCGTGTACTCTGGGGGTGGGGTGGGGCTGGGGCTGGGGCTGAGGCTGGGGCTGGGGCTGGGCCTGGGGCTGGGGTGCGGGTGGGGACGTGAGACGGCCACAACGGTGGTGGTGGCGGTGGCCGCCGGACACTCGGCCGACCTAGCCAGCCTCTCTCTCTGAGGTGTGGCGTGGGGGGGGGAGGGGGGTCGGGGAGGCGACGAGGCGGGCGTGGGGGGCGGTGGTGAGGCGGCCTTGAGGTGGGGATCTCGTGCCCGGGAGGAACAGGTGCCCTCCTGCCCGGTGTCCCGCGCGGGCCTAGACGTGGCCTCAAGTGGCCTGACCCCGATGAGTGAGTGAGGACGGGTCCTCCTGGCCGTCGGGCACACAGAACTAGGGGAGCCGGGGCCAGTCGAGCTGGGGGCCTCCCCGAGAGGTGCGAGACCGCAGCAGGGGCGTGCGGGGGTCCAGGCCGGGTGGGGTGGTGCGGTGTTGAGCTGGAGGCTATGCGGGGGGGCGGGGCGCCGGGCGCGGGGCGGGGACGGCCACGCACGTTTCCTGCAGGGCTGTGGCTCTGGACCGCCAGGGCCAGAAGCAGCCTGCCCGCGGTCAGCGGGGGGTGAGGTGCGGATGGCGGGGGCCGCCCGCCCTCCCCGCGCCGGTCGCCCGTCCCCACCCACGCCCCCGCCGCCACCCCACCCCACCCCACAACCCGCCCTCCCTCCTCCCATCGGGGAAGCTCACCAGTGAGCTGGGCAGCTGGGCCAACGCGCCTGCCCCACCGCCCTGGCCCCCCACCGACCCTCCCGTCAGGCTAAGCGCCGCCTGCCCCACCTCCAGCCCCCCAGCAGGACCGGGAGCCTACGTGGGGTCCTGACTGGCCAGTGGGCAGGACGTCCCTCGTCGGTAGGCGTGTGGCTCGTGCGTGGTCTTTCGCCGCTCCCCGGTGCCCTCCCCCGCCAGCACCAGGGCTCGGGGGTCCGGTGGGAAGTACCAGAGGGCCTCCGCGGCACCTAGGAGCAGCCTGGCGCGCAAGGGTTCGCCGTGCTCCTCCGAGTCCCGCGTGGCCCTGGAGGGCCACGGCCGGCCAGGAGGGCGACGAGGGGCAAAGGCGGGAGGGACAGGTGGGCCGGGGACCGGGCCCGGGGCCGGGACTGGGGCCGAGAGCCGGGCCCGGCGAGGGCCCCTTGGAGGAAGGGAGGCAAAGGGAGGCCCCGCCAGGGGACGGGCCGGGGTGGGGGAAGGGCGAGTGGAGGCCGGGGCCACCCCACGCTGGGCAGGGGGAGAGACGAGAGGGCGCTCGGCCAGATGTCGGCGGAAGCAGGCGGCCCGAGTGCCTCCCAGTGCCGCCGCCGGGGGCGAGGGGGCGAGCAGGCGGCAGGAGAGCCCCGGCCGGACTGAGGGGGGCCGTGGGGCTTCGCAGGAAGGGCAGGGGGCGCGACCCGGGCGGCCTTCCCGCCTGGCTGACTGCCTTCCTCCCGGTCGCCGCCACCTGCCTGCTTGGAGGCCGGACTCTTGGGCCGGCTGGCCGGGACCCGCACCCTTGGCCAGGCGGGGCGGGCCGGGGCGGGCCGGGGGGGCCGGGGCGGGGCTGGGCGGCCAAAGCTGGAGGCTGCCGGGGCGGCCAAGGCGCGCTGCGCCGGCGGCTGGGGCCGCTGAGCAGGCTCTTAGGGCGAGCGGCGGCAGGCGCTGACGTCTACGGCCATACCACCCTGAACGCGCCCGATCTCGTCTGATCTCGGAAGCTTAAGCAGGGTCGGGCCTGGTTAGTACTTGGATGGGAGACCGCCTGGAATACCGGGTGCTGTAGGCTTTTACGCCTCCTTTTCTCTTTTGCCGCCAACCCACGGGCACAGGGACACACGGACACGGACAGGGACGCAACCAGGCCAGGAAGCCCGGCCCAGGGGCCCGGCCAGCGGCCCTCGGGCACCAGGAAAGCTTCGGGGGTGGCGGCGGCGTCGACGAGGACGACGACGGCGACGACGACGACGGCGGACGACGGCGGACGACGGCGGCCCATAGAGAGATAGTATTCTTCCCGGCCGCCCCTACTCTCCCCCGCTCCCACCCCCCGCCCGGGCCTTCAGGTTCAGGCCCTGCGGGAGCGCGCCCTGCCCTCGTGGCGGTGGGAGACGCTCCCCGTGGCGCCAGAGCCTCTCCTTGGGGCCGGAGCTCTGTCCTTGTCCAGCGGGGGCAGGCCCCTGGCTCAGAGGGCCTTCGGGAGCCACCCGGGCCGCCTCCGCCCTGCCGCCCCCCCCACCCTCCACCCCGACCGGCCTCTGCCCCAACTTGGCTGCTCGGCTGCCCTCCTTCCCTCGGGCTCTGCCCACCCTTCCTGGCTCTGCAGGCCTGCCTCCTGGTGTGCCGGGATGTCTGCTAGTGGATTGGGAGGAGAAGACACCCGGGGCGGGCGGGCCCCTTGCCCTCCCCGGGCAACTTGCTTCGTGTACTCTGGGGGTGGGGGTGGGGCTGGGGCTGGGGCTGGGCTGGGGCTGGGGCTGGGGCTGGGCCTGGGCTGGGGGTGCGGGTGGGGACGTGAGACGGCCACAACGGTGGTGGTGGCGGTGGCCGCCGGACACTCGGCCGACTAGCCAGCCTCTCTCTCTGAGGTGTGGCGTGGGGGGGGGAGGGGGGTCGGGGAGGCGACGAGGCGGGCGTGGGGGCGGTGGTGAGGCGGCCTTGAGGTGGGGATCTCGTGCCCGGGAGGAACAGGTGCCCTCCTGCCCGGTGTCCCGCGCGGGCCTAGACGTGGCCTCAAGTGGCCTGACCCCGATGAGTGAGTGAGGACGGGTCCTCCTGGCCGTCGGGCACACAGAACTAGGGGAGCCGGGGCCAGTCGAGCTGGGGGCCTCCCCGAGAGGTGCGAGACCGCAGCAGGGGCGTGCGGGGGTCCAGGCCGGGTGGGGTGGTGCGGTGTTGAGCTGGAGGCTATGCGGGGGGCGGGGCGCCGGGCGCGGGGCGGGGACGGCCACGCACGTTTCCTGCAGGGCTGTGGCTCTGGACCGCCAGGGCCAGAAGCAGCCTGCCCGCGGTCAGCGGGGGGTGAGGTGCGGATGGCGGGGGCCGCCCGCCCTCCCCGCGCCGGTCGCCCGTCCCCACCCACGCCCCCCGCCGCCACCCCACCCCACCCCACAACCCGCCCTCCCTCCTCCCATCGGGGAAGCTCACCAGTGAGCTGGGCAGCTGGGCCAACGCGCCTGCCCCACCGCCCTGGCCCCCCACCGACCCTCCCGTCAGGCTAAGCGCCGCCTGCCCCACCTCCAGCCCCCCAGCAGGACCGGGAGCCTACGTGGGGTCCTGACTGGCCAGTGGGCAGGACGTCCCTCGTCGGTAGGCGTGTGGCTCGTGCGTGGTCTTTCGCCGCTCCCCGGTGCCCTCCCCCGCCAGCACCAGGGCTCGGGGGTCCGGTGGGAAGTACCAGAGGGCCTCCGCGGCACCTAGGAGCAGCCTGGCGCGCAAGGGTTCGCCGTGCTCCTCCGAGTCCCGCGTGGCCCTGGAGGGCCACGGCCGGCCAGGAGGGCGACGAGGGGCAAAGGCGGGGAGGGACAGGTGGGCCGGGGACCGGCCCGGGGCCGGGACTGGGGCCGAGAGCCGGGCCCGGCGAGGGCCCCTTGGAGGAAGGGGAGGCAAAGGGAGGCCCCGCCAGGGGACGGGCCGGGGTGGGGGGAGGGCGAGTGGAGGCCGGGGCCACCCCACGCTGGGCAGGGGGAGAGACGAGAGGCGCTCGGCCAGATGTCGGCGGAAGCAGGCGGCCCGAGTGCCTCCCGGTGCCGCCGCCGGGGCCGAGGGGCGAGCAGGGCGGCAGGAGAGCCCCGGCCGGACTGAGGGGGGCCGTGGGGCTTCGCAGGAAGGGCAGGGGGCGCGACCCGGGCGGCCTTCCCGCCTGGCTGACTGCCTTCCTCCCGGTCGCCGCCACCTGCCTGCTTGGAGGCCGGACTCTTGGGCCGGCTGGCCGGGACCCGCACCCTTGGCCAGGCGGGGCGGGCCGGGGCGGGGCTGGGCGGCCAAAGCTGGAGGCTGCCGGGGCGGCCAAGGCGCGCTGCGCCGGCGGCTGGGCCGCTGAGCAGGCTCTTAGGGCGAGCGGCGGCAGGCGCTGACGTCTACGGCCATACCACCCTGAACGCGCCCGATCTCGTCTGATCTCGGAAGCTAAGCAGGGTCGGGCCTGGTTAGTACTTGGATGGGAGACCGCCTGGGAATACCGGGTGCTGTAGGCTTTTACGCCTCCTTTTCTCTTTTGCCGCCAACCCACGGGGCACAGGGACACACGGACACGGACAGGGACGCAACCAGGCCAGGAAGCCCGGCCCAGGGGCCCGGCCAGCGGCCCTCGGGCACCAGGAAAGCTTCGGGGGTGGCGGCGGCGTCGACGAGGACGACGACGGCGACGACGACGACGGCGGACGACGGCGGCCCGGCACTCCAGTCCAGTCGGGCCGCAGCGCTTCCCGGCCGCCCCTACTCTCCCCCGCTCCCACCCCCCGCCCGGGCCTTCAGGTTCAGGCCCTGCGGGAGCGCGCCCTGCCCTCGTGGCGGTGGGAGACGCTCCCCGTGGCGCCAGAGCCTCTCCTTGGGGCCGGAGCTCTGTCCTTGTCCAGCGGGGGCAGGCCCCTGGCTCAGAGGGCCTTCGGGAGCCACCCGGGCCGCCTCCGCCCTGCCGCCCCCCCACCCTCCACCCCGACCGGCCTCTGCCCCAACTTGGCTGCTCGGCTGCCCTCCTTCCCTCGGGCTCTGCCCACCCTTCCTGGCTCTGCAGGCCTGCCTCCTGGTGTGCCGGGATGTCTGCTAGTGGATTGGGAGGAGAAGACACCCGGGGCGGGCGGGCCCCCTTGCCCTCCCCGGGCAACTTGCTTCGTGTACTCTGGGGGGTGGGGGTGGGGCTGGGGCTGGGGCTGAGGCTGGGGCTGGGGCTGGGCCTGGGGCTGGGGGTGCGGGTGGGGACGTGAGACGGCCACAACGGTGGTGGTGGCGGTGGCCGCCGGACACTCGGCCGACTAGCCAGCCTCTCTCTCTGAGGTGTGGCGTGGGGGGGGGAGGGGGGGTCGGGGAGGCGACGAGGGCGGGCGTGGGGGCGGTGGTGAGGCGGCCTTGAGGTGGGGATCTCGTGCCCGGGAGGAACAGGTGCCCTCCTGCCCTGTGTCCCGCGCGGGCCTAGACGTGGCCTCAAGTGGCCTGACCCCGATGAGTGAGTGAGGACGGGTCCTCCTGGCCGTCGGGCACACAGAACTAGGGGAGCCGGGGCCAGTCGAGCTGGGGGCCTCCCCGAGAGGTGCGAGACCGCAGCAGGGGCGTGCGGGGGTCCAGGCCGGGTGGGGTGGTGCGGTGTTGAGCTGGAGGCTATGCGGGGGGCGGGGCGCCGGGCGCGGGGCGGGGACGGCCACGCACGTTTCCTGCAGGGCTGTGGCTCTGGACCGCCAGGGCCAGAAGCAGCCTGCCCGCGGTCAGCGGGGGGTGAGGTGCGGATGGCGGGGGCCGCCCGCCCTCCCCGCGCCGGTCGCCCGTCCCCACCCACGCCCCCGCCGCCACCCCACCCCACCCCACAACCCGCCCTCCCTCCTCCCATCGGGGAAGCTCACCAGTGAGCTGGGCAGCTGGGCCAACGCGCCTGCCCCACCGCCCTGGCCCCCCACCGACCCTCCCGTCAGGCTAAGCGCCGCCTGCCCCACCTCCAGCCCCCCAGCAGGACCGGGAGCCTACGTGGGGTCCTGACTGGCCAGTGGGCAGGACGTCCCTCGTCGGTAGGCGTGTGGCTCGTGCGTGGTCTTTCGCCGCTCCCCGGTGCCCTCCCCCGCCAGCACCAGGGCTCGGGGGTCCGGTGGGAAGTACCAGAGGGCCTCCGCGGCACCTAGGAGCAGCCTGGCGCGCAAGGGTTCGCCGTGCTCCTCCGAGTCCCGCGTGGCCCTGGAGGGCCACGGCCGGCCAGGAGGGCGACGAGGGGCAAAGGCGGGAGGGACAGGTGGGCCGGGGACCGGGCCCGGGGCCGGGACTGGGGCCGAGAGCCGGGCCCGGCGAGGGCCCCTTGGAGGAAGGGGAGGCAAAGGGAGGCCCCGCCAGGGGACGGGCCGGGGTGGGGGAAGGGCGAGTGGAGGCCGGGGCCACCCCACGCTGGGCAGGGGGAGAGACGAGAGGCGCTCGGCCAGATGTCGGCGGAAGCAGGCGGCCCGAGTGCCTCCCGGTGCCGCCGCCGGGGGCGAGGGGCGAGCAGGCGGCAGGAGAGCCCCGGCCGGACTGAGGGGGGCCGTGGGGCTTCGCAGGAAGGGCAGGGGGGCGCGACCCGGGCGGCCTTCCCGCCTGGCTGACTGCCTTCCTCCCGGTCGCCGCCACCTGCCTGCTTGGAGGCCGGACTCTTGGGCCGGCTGGCCGGGACCCGCACCCTTGGCCAGGCGGGGCGGGCCGGGGGCGGGCCGGGGCGGGCCGGGGCGGGGCTGGGCGGCCAAAGCTGGAGGCTGCCGGGGCGGCCAAGGCGCGCTGCGCCGGCGGCTGGGGCCGCTGAGCAGGCTCTTAGGGCGAGCGGCGGCAGGCGCTGACGTCTACGGCCATACCACCCTGAACGCGCCCGATCTCGTCTGATCTCGGAAGCTAAGCAGGGTCGGGCCTGGTTAGTACTTGGATGGGAGACCGCCTGGGAATACCGGGTGCTGTAGGCTTTTACGCCTCCTTTTCTCTTTTGCCGCCAACCCACGGGGCACAGGACACACGGACACGGACAGGGACGCAACCAGGCCAGGAAGCCCGGCCCAGGGGCCCGGCCAGCGGCCCTCGGGCACCAGGAAAGCTTCGGGGGTGGCGGCGGCGTCGACGAGGACGACGACGGCGACGACGACGACGGCGGACGACGGCGGACGACGGCGGCCCGGCACTCCAGTCCAGTCGGGCCGCAGCGCTTCCCGGCCGCCCCTACTCTCCCCCGCTCCCACCCCCCGCCCGGGCCTTCAGGTTCAGGCCCTGCGGGAGCGCGCCCTGCCCTCGTGGCGGTGGGAGACGCTCCCCGTGGCGCCAGAGCCTCTCCTTGGGGCCGGAGCTCTGTCCTTGTCCAGCGGGGGCAGGCCCCTGGCTCAGAGGGCCTTCGGGAGCCACCCGGGCCGCCTCCGCCCTGCCGCCCCCCCACCCTCCACCCCGACCGGCCTCTGCCCCAACTTGGCTGCTCGGCTGCCCTCCTTCCCTCGGGCTCTGCCCACCCTTCCTGGCTCTGCAGGCCTGCCTCCTGGTGTGCCGGGATGTCTGCTAGTGGATTGGGAGGAGAAGACACCCGGGGCGGGCGGGCCCCTTGCCCTCCCCGGGCAACTTGCTTCGTGTACTCTGGGGGTGGGGGTGGGGCTGGGGCTGGGGCTGAGGCTGGGGCTGGGGCTGGGCCTGGGGCTGGGGGTGCGGGTGGGGACGTGAGACGGCCACAACGGTGGTGGTGGCGGTGGCCGCCGGACACTCGGCCGACTAGCCAGCCTCTCTCTCTGAGGTGTGGCGTGGGGGGGGGGGAGGGGGGTCGGGGAGGCGACGAGGCGGGCGTGGGGGCGGTGGTGAGGCGGCCTTGAGGTGGGGATCTCGTGCCCGGGAGGAACAGGTGCCCTCCTGCCCGGTGTCCCGCGCGGGCCTAGACGTGGCCTCAAGTGGCCTGACCCCGATGAGTGAGTGAGGACGGGTCCTCCTGGCCGTCGGGCACACAGAACTAGGGGAGCCGGGGCCAGTCGAGCTGGGGCCTCCCCGAGAGGTGCGAGACCGCAGCAGGGGCGTGCGGGGGTCCAGGCCGGGTGGGGTGGTGCGGTGTTGAGCTGGAGGCTATGCGGGGGGCGGGGCGCCGGGCGCGGGGCGGGGACGGCCACGCACGTTTCCTGCAGGGCTGTGGCTCTGGACCGCCAGGGCCAGAAGCAGCCTGCCCGCGGTCAGCGGGGGGTGAGGTGCGGATGGCGGGGGCCGCCCGCCCTCCCCGCGCCGGTCGCCCGTCCCCACCCACGCCCCCGCCGCCACCCCCACCCCACCCCACAACCCGCCCTCCCTCCTCCCATCGGGGAAGCTCACCAGTGAGCTGGGCAGCTGGGCCAACGCGCCTGCCCCACCGCCCTGGCCCCCCCACCGACCCTCCCGTCAGGCTAAGCGCCGCCTGCCCCACCTCCAGCCCCCCAGCAGGACCGGGAGCCTACGTGGGGTCCTGACTGGCCAGTGGGCAGGACGTCCCTCGTCGGTAGGCGTGTGGCTCGTGCGTGGTCTTTCGCCGCTCCCCGGTGCCCTCCCCCGCCAGCACCAGGGCTCGGGGGTCCGGTGGGAAGTACCAGAGGGCCTCCGCGGCACCTAGGAGCAGCCTGGCGCGCAAGGGTTCGCCGTGCTCCTCCGAGTCCCGCGTGGCCCTGGAGGGCCACGGCCGGCCAGGAGGGCGACGAGGGGCAAAGGCGGGAGGGACAGGTGGGCCGGGGACCGGGCCCGGGGCCGGGACTGGGGCCGAGAGCCGGGCCCGGCGAGGGCCCCTTGGAGGAAGGGGAGGCAAAGGGAGGCCCCGCCAGGGGACGGGCCGGGGTGGGGGAAGGGCGAGTGGAGGCCGGGGCCACCCCACGCTGGGCAGGGGGAGAGACGAGAGGCGCTCGGCCAGATGTCGGCGGAAGCAGGCGGCCCGAGTGCCTCCCAGTGCCGCCGCCGGGGGCGAGGGGCGAGCAGGCGGCAGGAGAGCCCCGGCCGGACTGAGGGGGGCCGTGGGGCTTCGCAGGAAGGGCAGGGGGCGCGACCCGGGCGGCCTTCCCGCCTGGCTGACTGCCTTCCTCCCGGTCGCCGCCACCTGCCTGCTTGGAGGCCGGACTCTTGGGCCGGCTGGCCGGGACCCGCACCCTTGGCCAGGCGGGGCGGGCCGGGGCGGGCCGGGGCGGGCCGGGGCGGGGCTGGGCGGCCAAAGCTGGAGGCTGCCGGGGCGGCCAAGGCGCGCTGCGCCGGCGGCTGGGGCCGCTGAGCAGGCTCTTAGGGCGAGCGGCGGCAGGCGCTGACGTCTACGGCCATACCACCCTGAACGCGCCCGATCTCGTCTGATCTCGGAAGCTAAGCAGGGTCGGGCCTGGTTAGTACTTGGATGGGAGACCGCCTGGGAATACCGGGTGCTGTAGGCTTTTACGCCTCCTTTTCTCTTTTGCCGCCAACCCACGGGGCACAGGGACACACGGACACGGACAGGGACGCAACCAGGCCAGGAAGCCCGGCCCAGGGGCCCGGCCAGCGGCCCTCGGGCACCAGGAAAGCTTCGGGGGTGGCGGCGGCGTCGACGAGGACGACGACGGCGACGACGACGACGGCGGACGACGGCGGACGACGGCGGCCCGGCACTCCAGTCCAGTCGGGCCGCAGCGCTTCCCGGCCGCCCCTACTCTCCCCCGCTCCCACCCCCCGCCCGGGCCTTCAGGTTCAGGCCCTGCGGGAGCGCGCCCTGCCCTCGTGGCGGTGGGAGACGCTCCCCGTGGCGCCAGAGCCTCTCCTTGGGGCCGGAGCTCTGTCCTTGTCCAGCGGGGGCAGGCCCCTGGCTCAGAGGGCCTTCGGGAGCCACCCGGGCCGCCTCCGCCCTGCCGCCCCCCCACCCTCCACCCCGACCGGCCTCTGCCCCAACTTGGCTGCTCGGCTGCCCTCCTTCCCTCGGGCTCTGCCCACCCTTCCTGGCTCTGCAGGCCTGCCTCCTGGTGTGCCGGGATGTCTGCTAGTGGATTGGGAGGAGAAGACACCCGGGGCGGGCGGGCCCCTTGCCCTCCCCGGGCGGGCGGGCCCCTTGCCCTCCCCGGGCAACTTGCTTCGTGTACTCTGGGGGTGGGGGTGGGGCTGGGGCTGGGGCTGAGGCTGGGGCTGGGGCTGGGCCTGGGGCTGGGGGTGCGGGTGGGGACGTGAGACGGCCACAACGGTGGTGGTGGCGGTGGCCGCCGGACACTCGGCCGACTAGCCAGCCTCTCTCTCTGAGGTGTGGCGTGGGGAGGGGGAGGGGGGTCGGGGAGGCGACGAGGCGGGCGTGGGGGCGGTGGTGAGGCGGCCTTGAGGTGGGGATCTCGTGCCCGGGAGGAACAGGTGCCCTCCTGCCCGGTGTCCCGCGCGGGCCTAGACGTGGCCTCAAGTGGCCTGACCCCGATGAGTGAGTGAGGACGGGTCCTCCTGGCCGTCGGGCACACAGAACTAGGGGAGCCGGGGCCAGTCGAGCTGGGGGCCTCCCCGAGAGGTGCGAGACCGCAGCAGGGGCGTGCGGGGGTCCAGGCCGGGTGGGGTGGTGCGGTGTTGAGCTGGAGGCTATGCGGGGGGCGGGGCGCCGGGCGCGGGGCGGGGACGGCCACGCACGTTTCCTGCAGGGCTGTGGCTCTGGACCGCCAGGGCCAGAAGCAGCCTGCCCGCGGTCAGCGGGGGGTGAGGTGCGGATGGCGGGGGCCGCCCGCCCTCCCCGCGCCGGTCGCCCGTCCCCACCCACGCCCCCGCCGCCACCCCACCCCACCCCACAACCCGCCCTCCCTCCTCCCATCGGGGAAGCTCACCAGTGAGCTGGGCAGCTGGGCCAACGCGCCTGCCCCACCGCCCTGGCCCCCCACCGACCCTCCCGTCAGGCTAAGCGCCGCCTGCCCCACCTCCAGCCCCCCAGCAGGACCGGGAGCCTACGTGGGGTCCTGACTGGCCAGTGGGCAGGACGTCCCTCGTCGGTAGGCGTGTGGCTCGTGCGTGGTCTTTCGCCGCTCCCCGGTGCCCTCCCCCGCCAGCACCAGGGCTCGGGGGTCCGGTGGGAAGTACCAGAGGGCCTCCGCGGCACCTAGGAGCAGCCTGGCGCGCAAGGGTTCGCCGTGCTCCTCCGAGTCCCGCGTGGCCCTGGAGGGCCACGGCCGGCCAGGAGGGCGACGAGGGGCAAAGGCGGGAGGGACAGGTGGGCCGGGGACCGGGCCCGGGGCCGGGACTGGGGCCGAGAGCCGGGCCCGGCGAGGGCCCCTTGGAGGAAGGGGAGGCAAAGGGAGGCCCCGCCAGGGGACGGGCCGGGGTGGGGGGAGGGCGAGTGGAGGCCGGGGCCACCCCACGCTGGGCAGGGGGAGAGACGAGAGGCGCTCGGCCAGATGTCGGCGGAAGCAGGCGGCCCGAGTGCCTCCCGGTGCCGCCGCCGGGGGCGAGGGGCGAGCAGGCGGCAGGAGAGCCCCGGCCGGACTGAGGGGGGCCGTGGGGCTTCGCAGGAAGGGCAGGGGGCGCGACCCGGGCGGCCTTCCCGCCTGGCTGACTGCCTTCCTCCCGGTCGCCGCCACCTGCCTGCTTGGAGGCCGGACTCTTGGGCCGGCTGGCCGGGACCCGCACCCTTGGCCAGGCGGGGCGGGCCGGGGCGGGGCTGGGCGGCCAAAGCTGGAGGCTGCCGGGGCGGCCAAGGCGCGCTGCGCCGGCGGCTGGGGCCGCTGAGCAGGCTCTTAGGGCGAGCGGCGGCAGGCGCTGACGTCTACGGCCATACCACCCTGAACGCGCCCGATCTCGTCTGATCTCGGAAGCTAAGCAGGGTCGGGCCTGGTTAGTACTTGGATGGGAGACCGCCTGGGAATACCGGGTGCTGTAGGCTTTTACGCCTCCTTTTCTCTTTTGCCGCCAACCCACGGGGCACAGGGACACACGGACACGGACAGGGACGCAACCAGGCCAGGAAGCCCGGCCCAGGGGCCCGGCCAGCGGCCCTCGGGCACCAGGAAAGCTTCGGGGGTGGCGGCGGCGTCGACGAGGACGACGACGGCGACGACGACGACGGCGGACGACGGCGGCCCGGCACTCCAGTCCAGTCGGGCCGCAGCGCTTCCCGGCCGCCCCTACTCTCCCCCGCTCCCACCCCCCGCCCGGGCCTTCAGGTTCAGGCCCTGCGGGAGCGCGCCCTGCCCTCGTGGCGGTGGGAGACGCTCCCCGTGGCGCCAGAGCCTCTCCTTGGGGCCGGAGCTCTGTCCTTGTCCAGCGGGGGCAGGCCCCTGGCTCAGAGGGCCTTCGGGAGCCACCCGGGCCGCCTCCGCCCTGCCGCCCCCCCACCCTCCACCCCGACCGGCCTCTGCCCCAACTTGGCTGCTCGGCTGCCCTCCTTCCCTCGGGCTCTGCCCACCCTTCCTGGCTCTGCAGGCCTGCCTCCTGGTGTGCCGGGATGTCTGCTAGTGGATTGGGAGGAGAAGACACCCGGGGCGGGCGGGCCCCTTGCCCTCCCCGGGCAACTTGCTTCGTGTACTCTGGGGGTGGGGGTGGGGCTGGGGCTGGGGCTGAGGCTGGGGCTGGGGCTGGGCCTGGGGCTGGGGGTGCGGGTGGGGACGTGAGACGGCCACAACGGTGGTGGTGGCGGTGGCCGCCGGACACTCGGCCGACTAGCCAGCCTCTCTCTCTGAGGTGTGGCGTGGGGGGGGGAGGGGGGTCGGGGAGGCGACGAGGCGGGCGTGGGGGCGGTGGTGAGGCGGCCTTGAGGTGGGGATCTCGTGCCCGGGAGGAACAGGTGCCCTCCTGCCCTGTGTCCCGCGCGGGCCTAGACGTGGCCTCAAGTGGCCTGACCCCGATGAGTGAGTGAGGACGGGTCCTCCTGGCCGTCGGGCACACAGAACTAGGGGAGCCGGGGCCAGTCGAGCTGGGGGCCTCCCCGAGAGGTGCGAGACCGCAGCAGGGGCGTGCGGGGGTCCAGGCCGGGTGGGGTGGTGCGGTGTTGAGCTGGAGGCTATGCGGGGGGCGGGGCGCCGGGCGCGCGGGGCGGGGACGGCCACGCACGTTTCCTGCAGGGCTGTGGCTCTGGACCGCCAGGGCCAGAAGCAGCCTGCCCGCGGTCAGCGGGGGGTGAGGTGCGGATGGCGGGGGCCGCCCGCCCTCCCCGCGCCGGTCGCCCGTCCCCACCCACGCCCCCGCCGCCACCCCACCCCACCCCACAACCCGCCCTCCCTCCTCCCATCGGGGAAGCTCACCAGTGAGCTGGGCAGCTGGGCCAACGCGCCTGCCCCACCGCCCTGGCCCCCCACCGACCCTCCCGTCAGGCTAAGCGCCGCCTGCCCCACCTCCAGCCCCCCAGCAGGACCGGGAGCCTACGTGGGGTCCTGACTGGCCAGTGGGCAGGACGTCCCTCGTCGGTAGGCGTGTGGCTCGTGCGTGGTCTTTCGCCGCTCCCCGGTGCCCTCCCCCGCCAGCACCAGGGCTCGGGGGTCCGGTGGGAAGTACCAGAGGGCCTCCGCGGCACCTAGGAGCAGCCTGGCGCGCAAGGGTTCGCCGTGCTCCTCCGAGTCCCGCGTGGCCCTGGAGGGCCACGGCCGGCCAGGAGGGCGACGAGGGGCAAAGGCGGGAGGGACAGGTGGGCCGGGGACCGGGCCCGGGGCCGGGACTGGGGCCGAGAGCCGGGCCCGGCGAGGGCCCCTTGGAGGAAGGGGAGGCAAAGGGAGGCCCCGCCAGGGGACGGGCCGGGGTGGGGGAAGGGCGAGTGGAGGCCGGGGCCACCCCACGCTGGGCAGGGGGAGAGACGAGAGGCGCTCGGCCAGATGTCGGCGGAAGCAGGCGGCCCGAGTGCCTCCCGGTGCCGCCGCCGGGGGCGAGGGGCGAGCAGGCGGCAGGAGAGCCCCGGCCGGACTGAGGGGGGCCGTGGGGCTTCGCAGGAAGGGCAGGGGGGCGCGACCCGGGCGGCCTTCCCGCCTGGCTGACTGCCTTCCTCCCGGTCGCCGCCACCTGCCTGCTTGGAGGCCGGACTCTTGGGCCGGCTGGCCGGGACCCGCACCCTTGGCCAGGCGGGGCGGGCCGGGGCGGGCCGGGGCGGGCCGGGGCGGGGCTGGGCGGCCAAAGCTGGAGGCTGCCGGGGCGGCCAAGGCGCGCTGCGCCGGCGGCTGGGGCCGCTGAGCAGGCTCTTAGGGCGAGCGGCGGCAGGCGCTGACGTCTACGGCCATACCACCCTGAACGCGCCCGATCTCGTCTGATCTCGGAAGCTAAGCAGGGTCGGGCCTGGTTAGTACTTGGATGGGAGACCGCCTGGGAATACCGGGTGCTGTAGGCTTTTACGCCTCCTTTTCTCTTTTGCCGCCAACCCACGGGGCACAGGGACACACGGACACGGACAGGGACGCAACCAGGCCAGGAAGCCCGGCCCAGGGGCCCGGCCAGCGGCCCTCGGGCACCAGGAAAGCTTCGGGGGTGGCGGCGGCGTCGACGAGGACGACGACGGCGACGACGACGACGGCGGACGACGGCGGCCCGGCACTCCAGTCCAGTCGGGCCGCAGCGCTTCCCGGCCGCCCCTACTCTCCCCCGCTCCCACCCCCCGCCCGGGCCTTCAGGTTCAGGCCCTGCGGGAGCGCGCCCTGCCCTCGTGGCGGTGGGAGACGCTCCCCGTGGCGCCAGAGCCTCTCCTTGGGGCCGGAGCTCTGTCCTTGTCCAGCGGGGGCAGGCCCCTGGCTCAGAGGGCCTTCGGGAGCCACCCGGGCCGCCTCCGCCCTGCCGCCCCCCCACCCTCCACCCCGACCGGCCTCTGCCCCAACTTGGCTGCTCGGCTGCCCTCCTTCCCTCGGGCTCTGCCCACCCTTCCTGGCTCTGCAGGCCTGCCTCCTGGTGTGCCGGGATGTCTGCTAGTGGATTGGGAGGAGAAGACACCCGGGGCGGGCGGGCCCCTTGCCCTCCCCGGGCAACTTGCTTCGTGTACTCTGGGGGTGGGGGTGGGGCTGGGGCTGGGGCTGAGGCTGGGGCTGGGGCTGGGCCTGGGGCTGGGGGTGCGGGTGGGGACGTGAGACGGCCACAACGGTGGTGGTGGCGGTGGCCGCCGGACACTCGGCCGACTAGCCAGCCTCTCTCTCTGAGGTGTGGCGTGGGGGGGGGGAGGGGGGTCGGGGAGGCGACGAGGCGGGCGTGGGGGCGGTGGTGAGGCGGCCTTGAGGTGGGGATCTCGTGCCCGGGAGGAACAGGTGCCCTCCTGCCCGGTGTCCCGCGCGGGCCTAGACGTGGCCTCAAGTGGCCTGACCCCGATGAGTGAGTGAGGACGGGTCCTCCTGGCCGTCGGGCACACAGAACTAGGGGAGCCGGGGCCAGTCGAGCTGGGGGCCTCCCCGAGAGGTGCGAGACCGCAGCAGGGGCGTGCGGGGGTCCAGGCCGGGTGGGGTGGTGCGGTGTTGAGCTGGAGGCTATGCGGGGGGCGGGGCGCCGGGCGCGGGGCGGGGACGGCCACGCACGTTTCCTGCAGGGCTGTGGCTCTGGACCGCCAGGGCCAGAAGCAGCCTGCCCGCGGTCAGCGGGGGGTGAGGTGCGGATGGCGGGGGCCGCCCGCCCTCCCCGCGCCGGTCGCCCGTCCCCACCCACGCCCCCGCCGCCACCCCACCCCACCCCACAACCCGCCCTCCCTCCTCCCATCGGGGAAGCTCACCAGTGAGCTGGGCAGCTGGGCCAACGCGCCTGCCCCACCGCCCTGGCCCCCCACCGACCCTCCCGTCAGGCTAAGCGCCGCCTGCCCCACCTCCAGCCCCCCAGCAGGACCGGGAGCCTACGTGGGGTCCTGACTGGCCAGTGGGCAGGACGTCCCTCGTCGGTAGGCGTGTGGCTCGTGCGTGGTCTTTCGCCGCTCCCCGGTGCCCTCCCCCGCCAGCACCAGGGCTCGGGGGTCCGGTGGGAAGTACCAGAGGGCCTCCGCGGCACCTAGGAGCAGCCTGGCGCGCAAGGGTTCGCCGTGCTCCTCCGAGTCCCGCGTGGCCCTGGAGGGCCACGGCCGGCCAGGAGGGCGACGAGGGGCAAAGGCGGGAGGGACAGGTGGGCCGGGGACCGGGCCCGGGGCCGGGACTGGGGCCGAGAGCCGGGCCCGGCGAGGGCCCCTTGGAGGAAGGGGAGGCAAAGGGAGGCCCCGCCAGGGGACGGGCCGGGGTGGGGGGAGGGCGAGTGGAGGCCGGGGCCACCCCACGCTGGGCAGGGGGAGAGACGAGAGGCGCTCGGCCAGATGTCGGCGGAAGCAGGCGGCCCGAGTGCCTCCCGGTGCCGCCGCCGGGGCCGAGGGGCGAGCAGGCGGCAGGAGAGCCCCGGCCGGACTGAGGGGGGCCGTGGGGCTTCGCAGGAAGGGCAGGGGGCGCGACCCGGGCGGCCTTCCCGCCTGGCTGACTGCCTTCCTCCCGGTCGCCGCCACCTGCCTGCTTGGAGGCCGGACTCTTGGGCCGGCTGGCCGGGACCCGCACCCTTGGCCAGGCGGGGCGGGCCGGGGCGGGGCTGGGCGGCCAAAGCTGGAGGCTGCCGGGGCGGCCAAGGCGCGCTGCGCCGGCGGCTGGGGCCGCTGAGCAGGCTCTTAGGGCGAGCGGCGGCAGGCGCTGACGTCTACGGCCATACCACCCTGAACGCGCCCGATCTCGTCTGATCTCGGAAGCTAAGCAGGGTCGGGCCTGGTTAGTACTTGGATGGGAGACCGCCTGGGAATACCGGGTGCTGTAGGCTTTTACGCCTCCTTTTCTCTTTTGCCGCCAACCCACGGGGCACAGGGACACACGGACACGGACAGGGACGCAACCAGGCCAGGAAGCCCGGCCCAGGGGCCCGGCCAGCGGCCCTCGGGCACCAGGAAAGCTTCGGGGGTGGCGGCGGCGTCGACGAGGACGACGACGGCGACGACGACGACGGCGGACGACGGCGGACGACGGCGGCCCGGCACTCCAGTCCAGTCGGGCCGCAGCGCTTCCCGGCCGCCCCTACTCTCCCCCGCTCCCACCCCCCGCCCGGGCCTTCAGGTTCAGGCCCTGCGGGAGCGCGCCCTGCCCTCGTGGCGGTGGGAGACGCTCCCCGTGGCGCCAGAGCCTCTCCTTGGGGCCGGAGCTCTGTCCTTGTCCAGCGGGGGCAGGCCCCTGGCTCAGAGGGCCTTCGGGAGCCACCCGGGCCGCCTCCGCCCTGCCGCCCCCCCACCCTCCACCCCGACCGGCCTCTGCCCCAACTTGGCTGCTCGGCTGCCCTCCTTCCCTCGGGCTCTGCCCACCCTTCCTGGCTCTGCAGGCCTGCCTCCTGGTGTGCCGGGATGTCTGCTAGTGGATTGGGAGGAGAAGACACCCGGGGCGGGCGGGCCCCTTGCCCTCCCCGGGCAACTTGCTTCGTGTACTCTCTCTCTATG